>NW_024474718.1:0-4847 GCF_017654505.1 Polyodon spathula
GGGGACTGGGGCTTCATATAGATTTTGTCCAGCTGATTGTTTGCATGTCTGGGGAGTTGCCACTTTTGTTTTCTTCGAAATTCACAGAGTGGTTTTCTAACAGACAAACAGTCTGAATCTCGTAGTTGATCTGCCACAACTCAACCATGAAAAAGAAAGCAGAAGCTGTGAGTGATCAGTGCTGCAGTCCTGAAGAGAGGGGTTTTTGTACGGCTGCTTGGTTTGATTGCATCACTGTGGGTCTCGAGCACAGTAATACAGGGCAGAGTCTTCAGTCTTCAGGCTGTTCATTTGTAAATACAGCATGCTGTTGGAATTGTCTCTGGAGATGGTGAATCTTCCCTGGACAGACGGGGCATAGCTTGTACTACTACCAGCAGCGTTAATGTCAGCCACCCATTCCAGACCCTTTCCAGGAGCTTGTCGAACCCAGCCCATCCAGTTGCTGCTGAATGTGAATCCAGAGGCTTTACAGGACAGTTTATGGGACCCTCCAGGCTTTGCAACTCCTGCTCTGGACTCAGTCAACACTACATCAGACCGCACACCTTGAAGAAAAAAGCAAACAACGTACAGTAACTACTGCTAAAACATCAAGTAATATACAGAATCAATGCAGGCTAATTTCCACAAGTGTCCCATACTTACTTGATAGAGCTGTCATTATTATACAGAGAGCTGTTAAAATCCCCATTGTACTGCAGTATTGTGCTTATTGAAAGAAGAAAGTGTTGTACCCAGCAGACAGGCTACCTCTCCTCCTGCTCCTATCTGCACTGCAGCAGAGTTAAATAGGAAGTGAAGCCCTGGACATTTGCATACGTTTCTGTGCATTATTTAAAGCAGCTTGTTTATATTGCTGACCCCCAGAATCACTGCACACTGGAATCCCTCGACTATGATAGAGGGGCTGGGGAAATCCACAACCTTGGAACAGTGCTGATCATCAGCATTTTAAACACAAACATTATGTTCATATTTTAGAGAAAGAAAAGGGTAGATAGTTGGGTTTTTTGTTTGGGGTATTTTTAACAATATCCAACCGTAAAATGTTTCCAGTAAACCCTAAATGCTTCTTGATTTCTCTGTGTCCTATGAAGCTGCTGAGGTGGTGAAGTGAGACTGTGTTTTGCAGGCAGAACAGCAGACTGATCTCACTGTTACTGTGAAGCTCAGTAATGCGCATGTGTCAGATCTTTATACTGTTTCAGTGCCGCCATTCTGTGGGAGACACTGCCATCTAGTGTCAGGAAATGAGAAGTGCTGCATGTAAAGCAATAGCACTCAATGAGAAGGAAAGAGACAATGCGCTGGTACAGCAGTCTCCAGATTGCAGGCTGTTCATTTGCAGCTACACCAGGGAGGAGGAGCAGTCTGTGGAAATCCTGAGCAAACTAATACTGGAGTTACTAGAGCTTTGTATCGAGTGAAAGAGCTTAAAACAAGACAAACAAACCAATCCCTTGTTTAGCAGTTTTTATTTTGGTTAGCTGCTAAAATATGGAAGATGAGACTCCTTGATAACTCAATATCTCAGCACCCCTGAACAGAGAATTATCCATCAATGTGGTGCCATTGCAGAAATGAATTATTGTCAAATATCAATATTATATAAAGAAGTCGCGTTATAATATTAAACATTCCTGAAGTAACTCTTTCTGCTTCTTTTTTCTGTCATATAAATTGACAAAACTTGTCAACCTCTTTGTAACTAATGTATAGTGGTCTAGTTTTACACCAATTTGTGTAAATGTGTTTCATTTTTTAACCTAAAGCATGTATGCAAATCACACACACACAATGGCATCTAATTACACAGTCCAAGAGCTCTGCCCGCTGCTTCTGTTGCTTGCAGTTTTGTCTCAGTCTGTGCAGCGCTGTCCCGCCGCCGCGCCGTTACGGTATAGTACATTTCATGCCTGCTCCAATGGCTATTCATCGGGTCGTGTGCGCTCCTTTACTCAGTGCATTTTTCTAGAGTTGCATTCATATCCCTGTTGCTTTTTCCTCTTCAACCTCAACTTTGCCACACTGACGTTGGAAAAACACATTGTTTATATATTCCATATAGTGAATGAATGGATGCGTTTCTAATTCTGTCTATTGGAGCATAATTGGAGTTTTGAATGGAGTTTTGCAAGCTTTTGATTGCAATAGATGAATCATTTAGAAGAAGAAAAACTCATGTGGAGAATGCGGGCATCGATCCCGCTACCTCTCGCATGCTAAGCGAGCGCTCTACCATTTGAGCTAATTCCCCTCCGATGATCACTTTATCCTTACCGGCGCCATGAAGAAACCTCACCGCTACAGATCTCGCCACTATCAGAAATCCACCGAGCTGCTGATCCGCAAGCAGCCCTTCCAGCGGCTGGTCAGAGAAATATACCATATACTATACTACGTGTCTCATATACTATCAGAGCAGTTCGGATCCTCTATATATTCTCCGGTATGGGCTGCTTGTCACTGTATAGGGTTTTAAAATCTGTCTTCAAGAGGTTGATAACGGCGCTGCAGGAGGCTAGCGAGGCTTGCCTGGTCGGGCTGTTTGAGGACACCAACCTGTGTGCCATTCACGCCAAGAGTGTCACCATCATGCCCAAAGACATCCAGCTGGCCCGCCGCATCCGAGGAGAACGCATTTAAACTGCAAGACCCTTCGAGAAAGCACCCTGAAACGCAAAGGCTCTTCTAAGAGCCACTCACTCCTCAAAGTGTGAAATACTCTTATTTATTATTTTATGATGATGAGTACCTTTTATAGCGCGTCAGAAACACATTACTGTCAAAGACTACACACATTATAAGAGAATCAAGCAGTAAGTCAGGATGGCCGAGCGGTCTAAGGTGCTGCGTTCAGGTCGCAGTCTCCTCTGGAGGCGTGGGTTCGAATCCCACTTCTGACAAAACGGCTTTCTTTTGGTTTTGTTTTTTTCTTTCTGTAACTAATATATCGTGGTCTAGTTTTACACCAATTTGGTGTAAATCTGTTTCAGTTTTTAAATGATAAACAGTCTAAAGCATGTATGCAAATCAAGCGTAAAACAGACCAACACACACACGCACACACTGGAAACTAACTACAACTAACTACTAACCAACCCCTGCTTCTGTTACTTGCAGTTTTGTCTTAGTCTTTGTTGCGTGTTAAACAGTCAGCAGTAGGGTCATTATTATTATTATTATTATTATTATTATATTATTATTATTATTATTATTATTATTATTATTATTATTATTCCGATATTTTCTTATTATTTGTGTTCTTTATTTGTTTTAACTATGGCTGTTGTTTTTATTTTTAGGGACAGTGCTCTATCATACACATGAACGAGTAGTATTTAATAATTATATTATTTAATAATAATACAGCTCGGCTTCTTGTGCGTCACAGCTTTGCCGTTTCGCGCCTTCTCATCATTTCAACGCCTTTAGTGTGAAAGCACGTTGACGGCGTCACAATACGCTGGACGCTGACGCTTGGACGCGACACGCTCAGCGTGAAAGAACCTGAGGGTATCAGTCCGCCAGAAAGAAGATCCGGTTAACTGTCAACTCTCAGAACCACAACAAAGTCGTGAAGTAATGGCTCTAACAGCACACCAAGAACAAGGCCTCTATAAACAATCACTGTCATATAAATTGACCCATCTCTGTCCAACAAAGGAGAATGCTCTTCACATCTTTTGAGTGTCCATCAGCCGGCAATAGTCGAAAATCAGCAGGAAACCTTTGAAGAAACTGCAAACCTGCAAAAGCAGCTTCAGAAAGCGAAGCCAGTGCTCTGCTCCACCCTCAGAAACCTCAGCCACGAAAACACAACCGCAATGTTTCAAAACGGCACTGCCACAGGAAACCTGCAATTCAACTGGACATCAATCAACTTTATTTCAAGGGGGGGAGTGGGTTCTGGTGCTCTAACAGACAAACAGTCTGAATCTCATGGTTGATCTGCCACAACTCAACCATGAAAAAGAAAGCAGAAGCTATGAGTGATCAGTGCTGCAGTCCTGAAGAGAGGGGTTTTTGTACGGCTGCTTGGTTTGATTGCATCACTGTGAGCCTCGAGCACAGTAATACAGGGCAGAGTCTTCAGTCTTCAGGCTGTTCATTTGTAAATACAGCATGCTGTTGGAATTGTCTCTGGAGATGGTGAATCTTCCCTGGACAGACGAGCCATAGTATGTTCTACTACCAGCATCGTTAATGTAAGCCACCCATTCCAGACCCTTTCCAGGAGCTTGTCGAATCCAGCCCACCCCATAGCTGCTGAATGTGAATCCAGAGGCTTTACAGGACAGTTTATGGGACCCTCCAGGCTTTGCAACTCCTGCTCCGGACTCAGTCAACACTACATCAGACCTGACACCTTGAGGAAAAAAGCAAACAACGTACAGTAACTACTGCTAAAACATCAAGTAATATACAGAATCAATGCAGGCTAATTTCCACAAGTGTCACATACTTACTTGATAGAGCTGTCATTATTATACAGAGAGCTGTTAAAATCCCCATTGTACTGCAGTATTGTGCTTATTGAAAGAAGAAAGTGTTGTAACCAGCAGACAGGCTACCTCTCCTCCTGCTCCTATCTGCACTGCAGCAGAGTTAAATAGGAAGTGAAGCCCTGGACATTTGCATACGTTTCTGTGCATTATTTAAAGCAGCTTGTTTATATTGCTGACTCCCAGAATCACTGCACACTGGAATCCCTCGACTATGATAGAGGGGCTGGGGAAATGTGTCAAACAAATCTTATTATTCTCATCCACTCAAGTCATGTGTTTCACCATTGATCATTTCTCATTCATAATCAGGACCTTGAGTATTTCAAAGAGGGATCT
>NW_024474719.1:0-1000 GCF_017654505.1 Polyodon spathula
TTAATCCCATTAGCAGCAGCTGGGATTCTCAGTAGGGAGGACCATGAAAAAGTGTTTTAGCTTTTAGCCGAGATGTTTTGTGTCATGAAGAAAGTTCTCAATTACATCTGGTGGGGGTGGGGGCAATCTCAGCATCAGCGCATTTTCAGTTTGTATTTTCCTGTAGAAAGTGTGGTCTGGTGTTCTAACAGACAAAAAGTCTGAATCTCATGGATGATCTGCCACAACTCAACCATGAAAAAGAAAGCAGAAGCTGTGAGTGATCAGTGCTGCAGTCCTGAAGAGAGGGGTTTTTGTACGGCTGCTTGGTTTGATTGCATCACTGTGGGGTCTCGAGCACAGTAATACAGGGCAGAGTCTTCAGTCTTCAGGCTGTTCATTTGTAAATACAGCATGCTGCTGGAATTGTCTCTGGAGATGGTGAATCTTCCCTGGACAGACGGGGCATAGCTTGTACTACTACCAGCAGCACTGCTGCTAATCTCAGCCCACCCATTCCAGACCCTTTCCAGGAGCTTGTCGAACCCAGCCCATACCATAGAAGACCTGCCCAGCTGGACTGGAACCCAGACCCCCAGAGGAATGAAAGGCTGGTCAGTTAGCAACACAGAATCATGGATTGTGTTCAGTCTTCCCTTTATATTACAGTATAATGCAATGTTTTATTTTCCACATTTCCACCTAAATATATTAGAACTACTATGGCTGTTGCAGTGTATTTGCAATGGGAAGGATAGAAGAAACCAAGGGGCTTATTTGCTAGGAAGAAACCACAGCTGGGTTTGAATAAAGAATTGAACAGCAGCAGAGAATTCCCCTTGATTGGTTCAAGCCCTTGTGTGCAGTATGGAGGGAACGCAGTGAGAACTACAGAGAGGTGGCTGATGCAATCCAGGGTTATTCCTCAGTGCTGTCAACTGCAGTAAAACATCCAGCTGTGTCTTATCCCAGCACATTACAAGCACATCAAATCAAGCCCCAAGTCCTTGTATTTGGGATG
>NW_024474720.1:0-4000 GCF_017654505.1 Polyodon spathula
GAGTGTTTGTGTTGAGTCCCTGAACAATCTGTCTCTACACAAACTGAAAGCATGTCAAACACAGCCCCAGCAGAGCTGCATTGTATCCATTTAGCATGGATTGCACTCTGCAGCATGGCAGGGCACCCCTGTGCATGCCGACAGTCTGCCTCAGTATTGCTGCACATTTTCTGAATTCGTTTGGAAGATATGGATAAATAGTTCCTATCTCTGTTGGCAGTGTGAGCAGAGCTCTTCAAACAGTGACTTATTTGCAATGAGCAGACAAAGGAGAGACACACATCATTGCAGGTTTTCTACGTAGTCTGGTTTAGTAAATGCCTTTCATCTGAACTGAACATTCAAGTAAATAACATGGAATTGCATCTAAATGGCATTGACGATGAACAACAGAATGATTCAGCTAAGAGTATTGCTGATCAGTGCAGTGTGCTGTAGAGCACTCCACTGTGGGTAGAGTTTCTGTACAAGCAGTGCATTGAACTAACTCACTGTGCAACAGCACAGTAATACAGGGCAGAGTCTTCAGTCTTCAGGCTGTTCATTTGTAAATACAGCATGCTGTTGGAATTGTCTCTGGAGATGGTGAATCTTCCCTGGACAGACTGGGCATAGTATGTATAACTACCACCACTGCTGCTAATCTCAGCCACCCATTCCAGACCCTTTCCAGGAGCTTGTCGAATCCAGCTCATCTCATAAGCAGTGATAGTATCCCCATCACTGTCTTGCCCGGAGCCTTGACAGGACAGTTTCACAGAACCTCCTGGCTTTCTAACCTCAGGATCGGACTGCTTCAAAACAATGTCCGCCCAAACACCTGAAAGCAGAAAAGCACATCAAAACCCTTCACTGACCTCAAAGCAGCACACAACGCTGTTCTAAATGGCTGCTGCAAAATTCACAAGCCAATGACTTGGCTTTGTGTGAATGATTGTAATTCAATCAGTCCAGGCTCCTACCTGCCAAGCAGTACAGTACGATGCAGAGCTGTGCAATGCCTCCCATGTCTGGTTCGGTAATGAGGCGCTACACTGTGTGTCACTTCTATACCGTTGCCCGCGTCCCTGGCATCTGCCTTCTGGGTGCCTCTGCTCTGCAATAAATAGGAAGTGGGGGCTCTGAGTTTGCATATGGCTGGATAAATTCAGCAGGATACAGAGTTCACTGAACACAACACAGGAACCCATGTAACAGTTTGCTTACAGTACAATGGACTGTGGATTTGTTATAGCATGTTATTGTATTATTGGTTGATGCCGTGAGAATATTCTTTGCAATGATATTAATAATACATCACGGTCCTGTTTGATTCACACTCACAGGCTTGTTTGCAGTGATTGAAAAGCAGTGGCTTCACTGGGGATGATTCTGGGCTTAGTTCTGAATGAGGTCAAGACAACAGACAACAATCAAATGCATCTCCACACACTCTCAATTGCACTGAACACAATGCAACAGCTTCTGTGCTTTCATTTCTATTGATTTCTTTTGATTGTGATGCACGTCTCTGTCAGATTTTCTTCAGGAATTTAAAAAAGATACAAAGATAGTTATTCTAACTAAAGTGTGTTTTTTTTTTTTGCAGTGTGCCCATCTAAAGCTGAGGGAACAGGAAGCCACTCTGTGTCTTGGGACTTGGTTTCAGGAGACTCGGTTTCAGGCTACTGCAAAATAAACCAATGCAAAGTTGTGCTTTCAGTCAAAACACACATCATCAAATCAAAGCTAGGTAGGCGGGACTCAGCGTGAAGCTTTATAACAGGTCAGTCTGGATTCAAAAACAAGACTGTTCCATTTAGAGGGGGGGTGGGGGGGGCGGTAAATTCTTTCACAGCTGCTGTTTATAAAGATTATAACAAACAGTTTACTAACATGGTATATAATCACAAATACTTCTGAAAAAAATAAACACACAGGCCTATCAGCCGACTTTAATTCTCTGTGCGAACTCTTCTATCACACCCCCATTTTCCATAATAGACTTGCCTGGTCAAATAAATAAAAGCGCTGGGTGGGAGTAAGGTCACTTTCTGCAGTTCTGCTAACAAGTACATAGCGTCCGGTATATCGAATATGCTGTCAAAACACAAGTCAGGTTGTTCAAAGCGAAAAGAGCAGAAAAGACAGCTAGAAATGTATCAAAAACAAGCAGACAATGCTAAAAAAAAAAATGTGTACAGTAAATGGTTTGAAAGCGGGCCGACAACATCAGGGGGAAGTGTAGAGCAGCAGCAGGATGGCCTACCTTCTCCCCGCACGAAAAACAAGCAACAGCTGAGCCAGAGAAAAGACGGGAATCAGAGACACGGGATTGGAAATGCGCAACAACAGCAAATACAAGGTCCTGAATCATGTATTGTGAACCCGGTACCCAGTCAGGCACCTTTATGTGATTTTTATGATCCAGCTACCTGGCCTGAAATTTGTACCAAAGAGCCAAGAGTTGAAATCATCAAACATAAACCTGTGCAGCTAAATAAAATGACGCTGAATTCCCCAGTGATCACACATAATTTGCACTTTTGAACAAAACGTCAATTAGATTTATTTTAGGTTGATTTTTTTATTTTATTTTTTTGGAGAAGGGGGGGGTCTACTTCACGCTCTTGCACCCGGGTCCAGTGAATCCTAGCAGCGGCACAATCCGGAGATGTGGCCAGCTGTTTAGAACAATGCTTCTAGACTGGACTGCAGAGAGACTTTCGCTTAAAGGGCTCACATTACATTGAAGAAACAACATAGGCATGTGGTAACTGCAGTGGAATTACTGGGATTACAAGTGCATTGTTTTATCATTACACTAAGTGTGCTTTCCTTCTGGTTCCTCAGTGATTACTACAGAATAACATGTGCCCTGGAACTAGAAAAGTGAGCCAATCCTTCCACAAGTAATGCAGCTGATCCTGAACTCAATAACAGCATTGTGACTGAGACACACCCACCTCAGCTCTGTGACGCGAATCAATAATATCAGGGGCTCTCTTTATGTTGATATTTTGAACACATTTAATAAAGTTTGATGCGCTTTATGAAGTTAATGTAGATTCAAGAATAGCAGTTACCATTCTCACTTCCTCTTTCTATGCTCATGTATCTAATGGGATAGTTTTTGTACGAGTCCTGCATTGCACTTCCTCACTGTGGGTCTCGAGCACAGTAATACAGGGCAGAGTCTTCAGTCTTCAGGCTGTTCATTTGTAAATACAGCATGCTGTTGGAATTGTCTCTGGAGATGGTGAATCTTCCCTGGACATACGAGGCATAGTATGTAATACCACCAGTGCTTATAGTAGAGAGCCATTCCAGACCCTTTCCAGGAGCCTGTCGAACCCAACCCATAGCATAGCTGCTGAATGTGAATCCAGAGGTTTTACAGGACAGTTTATGGGACCCTCCAGGCTTTGCAACTCCTGCACCAGACTCAGTCAACACTACATCAGAACAGACACCTGGAGGAAAATAACAAACAATGTACAGTAACTACTGCTAAAACATCAAGTAATATACAGAATCAATGCAGGCTAATTTCCACAAGTGTCACATACTTACTTGATAGAGCTGTCATTATTATACAGAGAGCTGTTAAAATCCCCATTGCACTGCAGTATTGTGCTTATTGAAAGAAAAAAGTGTTGTAACCAGCAGACAGGCTACCTCTCCTCCTGCTCCTATCTGCACTGCAGCAGAGTTAATAGGAAGTGAAGCCCTGGACATTTGCATACGTTTCTCTGCATTATTTAAAGCAGCTTGTTTATATTGCTGACTCCCAGAATCACTGCACACTGGAATCCCTCGACTATGATAGAGGGGCTGGGGAAATGTTTCAAACAAATCTTATTATTCTCATCCACTCAAATCATGTGTTTTATGATTGATCATTTCTCATTCATAATCAGGACCTTGAATATTTCAAGGAGGGATTTTCTCATCTTTAATTGAGTCCCATGTGTCAATTTAGACTCAGCCTAGACTGTGTATTGAGCACTAATAGAACAAT
>NW_024474721.1:0-30632 GCF_017654505.1 Polyodon spathula
CAGCCCATTAGCACAGATTATCAGCAAACAACTGGGCCCTGATTGATTCACACAGATCATTGTTTAAAGGGTAGCTGTCACAGTCATCGTGCTTTAAATACACACCCCTTAATGATTTTAGGAAAGAAGCTTTTTGCAATATTTCTTTGGAGAATTCACAGGTAAACTGTTTTAATTCCATCTCCTTCATCCTGCTTGTAAGAGATCTGGAGAAATGTGTTCAAAGCAGATATTCCATGCATAAATACATGCTGCGCACAGCAGTCTTCCACACATCCATGCTGCACTGAGCTGATGAGGTGGGTGAGTGTGAATCTGTTCTGCAGGGAAGCACAGCAGGCTGGTCTCACTGTTACTCTGGAGCTCAGTAATACACAGCCTGCAGTGTTTTCACATTGAACTGTGATCTGTTCCAGCGCTGCCATTCTGAGGGAGACACTGCCATCTGCTGTCAGAAGAAGAGAACTGCAGTGTCTGGAGGTGCTTCAATCACACTTAGCAAACTCTCAAAAGACTCAAACCATTTGCAATGTTGCGTTTGTAAATGACAACGATAAGATCTACATGTTACCGTATTTCTGTACGGGGAAAAACTTTACATTAAGATGTACACATTCAGTACATTGTAACGATGAATGATAACATTGTAATCATGTGTAAATACCCATGTATTTACTATGTAACTTCTATGTGACGTGGACTAATGTTAACTGGACACCAAGAAGTGACACCACACTGCTTTTACTGAAGACCTGCCCAGCTGGACTGGATCCCAGACCCCCAGAGGAATGAAAGGCTGGTCAGTTAGCAACACAGAATCATGGATTGTGTTCAATCTTCCCTTTATATTACAGTATAATGCAATGTTTTATTTTCCACATTTCCACCTAAATATATTAGAACTACTATGGCTGTTGCAGTGTATTTGCAATGGGAAGGATAGAAGAAACCAAGGGGCTTATTTGCTAGGAAGAAACCACAGCTGGGTTTGAATAAAGAATTGAACAGCAGCAGAGAATTCCCCTTGATTGGTTCAAGCCCTTGTGTGCAGTATGGAGGGAACGCAGTGAGAACTACAGAGAGGTGGCTGATGCAATCCAGGGTTATTCCTCAGTGCTGTCAACTGCAGTAAAACATCCAGCTGTGTCTTATCCCAGCACATTACAAGCACATCAAATCAAGCCCCAAGTCCTTGTATTTGGGATGGAGTGTTTGTGTTGAGTACCTGAACAATCCTGTCTCTACACAAACTGAAAGCATGTCAAACACAGCCCCAGCAGAGCTGCATTGTATCCATTTAGCATGGATTGCACTCTGCAGCATGGCAGGGCACCCCTGTGCATGCCGACAGTCTGCCTCAGTATTGCTGCACATTTTCTGAATTCGTTTGGAAGATATGGATAAATAGTTCCTCTCTCTATTGGCAGTGTGAGCAGAGCTCTTCAAACTGAGGGTTCATTTTGTCAGCTTCTGTTGTGTTTGTTTATGAACTTCAGGCAGAACAGATTGAATTTCCTTCCTTCTCTCTTCATAACCCATGTGTGCTTTCTATTCTTGTATCATCACAGATAAGGGGGACTGGGGAGTCATATAGATTTTGTCCAGCTGATTGTTTGCATGTCTGGGGAGTTGCCTCTTTTGTTCTCTTCGAAATTCACTGAGTGGTTTTCTAACAGACAAACAGTCTGAATCTCGTGGTTGACCTGGCACAACTCAATCATGAAAAAGAAAGCAGAAGCTGTGAGTGATCAGTGCTGCAGTCCTGAAGAGAGGGGTTTTTGTACGGCTGCTTGGTTTGATTGCATCACTGTGAGTATCCAGCACAGTGATACAGGGCAGAGTCTTCAGTCTTCAGGCTGTTCATTTGTAAATACAGCATGCTGTTGGAATCGTCTCTGGAGATGGTGAATCTTCCCTGGACAGACGAGCCATAGTATGTTCTACTACCAGCATCGTTAATGTAAGCCACCCATTCCAGACCCTTTCCAGGAGCTTGTCGAACCCAGACCATCAAGTAGCTGCTGAATGTGAATCCAGAGGCTTTACAGGACAGTTTATTGGACCCTCCAGGCTTTGCAACTCCTGCCCCGGACTCAGTCAACACTACATCAGACCGACACCTTGAAGAAAAAAGCAAACAACGTACAGTAACTACTGCTAAAACATCAAGTAATATACAGAATCAATGCAGGCTAATTTCCACAACTGTCACACACTTACTTGATAGAGCTGTCATTATTATACAGAGAGCTGTTAAAATCCCCATTGTACTGCAGTATTGTGCTTATTGAAAGAAGAAAGTGTTGTAACCAGCAGACAGGCTACCTCTCCTCCTGCTCCTATCTGCACTGCAGCAGAGTTAAATAGGAAGTGAAGCCCTGGACATTTGCATACGTTTCTGTGCATTATTTAAAGCAGCTTGTTTATATTGCTGACTCCCAGAATCACTGCACACTGGAATCCCTCGACTATGATAGAGGGGATGGGGAAATGTGTCAAACAAATCTTATTATTCTCATCCACTCACATCATGTGTTTTATAATTGATCATTTCTCATTCATAATCAGGACCTTGAGTATTTCAAGGAGAGATCTTCTCATCTTTAATTGAGTCCCATGTGTCAATTTAGACTCAGCCTAGACTGTGTATTGAGCACTAATAGAACAATCAGCCCATTAGCACAGATTATCAGCAAACAACTGGGCCCTGATTGATTCACACAGATCATTGTTTAAAGGGTAGCTGGCACAGTCATCGTGCTTTAAATACACACCCCTTAATGATTTTAGGAAAGAAGCTTTTTGCAATATTTCATTGGAGAATTCACAGGTAAACTGTTTTAATTCCATCTCCTTCATCCTGCTTGTAAGAGATCTGGAGAAATGTGTTCAAAGCAGATATTCCATGCATAAATACATGCTGCGCAAACGCAGTCTTCCACACATCCATGCTGCACTGAGCTGATGAGGTGGGTGAGTGTGAATCTGTTCTGCAGGGAAGCACAGCAGGCTGGTCTCACTGTTACTCTGGAGCTCAGTAATACACAGCCTGCAGTGTTTTCACATTGAACTGTGATCTGTTCCAGCGCTGCCATTCTGAGGGAGACACTGCCATCTGCTGTCAGAAGAAGAGAACTGCAGCGTCTGAAGTGCTGTAAATCACGCTTAGCAAACTCTCAAAAGCCTCAAACCATTTGCAATAGGCTTTATTATGAGCTCAGGAACAATAAACTGAATACACATTGAAACAGGACCAATGTTTTCTTTGGATCCCTTTATTCACTCTCTCCCTGCTTGTTCAAAGTCTTGTATTTTTTAAACCTACAGCCTTCAATAATTATTGGGACAGTAAAGTCAAAATTGCTATTTCTGCTGTACACTCAAGCAATATGAAAATACGAGGAAAAGATGAATATGAGGCAAAAGTACAGAATGTCTCCTTTTATTTCTGGCTGTTTCAATACATACATATTTTACCAGCTAAGAGAAGCTCAGAGGTCCATCCCCCCATTTTACGTGAGCAGAAGTATTGGGACAATTCATCTTAAACCAACTATAGGAAGCATAAAAGTGAGTACTTAGTCGCAAATCCCTTGCATGCAACAACAGCAGTGACTCTGCGACCCACTGGCATCACCAAACTCTTGGTAACGTCCTTTGAGATGCTTTGCCAAGCCTTTACTGCAGCCATTTCCAGCTGTCGCTTGTTTTGGGGAGTTTCTGAGTTCAGTCTCCTCTTCAGCAAGTGAAATGCATGTTCGATCAGATTTAAATCAGGAGATTCATTCTGCTTGAGCATACAGCAGAAATAGCACTTTTGACTTCCCTGTCCCAATACATATGCAGGGCACTAATAATAATAATAATAATAATAATAATAATAATAATAATAATAATAATAATGTAACACTAGCTACATGAACGCAGCATAAGTAATTTTCTGCCTGCCGCTCTTAATTGAGTATCAGAATACCTGGCCAGGTTAATTTAATTCTCTGTTCAATTGCTAAATAAGTAATTTTGTTCTCATTTTTAAAGTGGGCCTTTCAGATTCCATAAGGTAAAATTAGGTGAAGCTTTTTCAATTTCCTGTTAACTTTTGGTAGGGGTTTATCTCTGCACTGGACTTTCTCTCTTGTTTTAACTGAGGATCTTTTCTTTAATTGCCTCATGGACATTCTATTTAGATTCAGCTGTTTTCCTTAATTGCCTTCGCAAAGGTCTTATTGGGCTTGATGTATCATTAAGTCTAAGTATCTTAATTGGTGGCTCTTTAAATAGGACTATTACTTCCTGGTGGGGAGGTTGGTTCCTTTTTTGCTGGGGTGATTCTTTTTTGGGTGTGGTTTTTTGTGGATGCAGAGTGTTTGAAGAGGGAGTTTGCTGGTCTGTAAAGGAGAAATCAGGAAGCAATAATCTTTTGGTTGTTAGAAACAGTATTTTCTCTAATCTGCCATTTTTCCAGTTTAAATTAACCAGTTATCTAATCTCCTGCCAAACTGAAACTATCCACATCATTCAAATTGTTTATATGGATCCTAAGAGCAACAACAGTGACTAATCCATTTATCATCACTTTTTGTCTTCTTACCTGGTTGGAAAATCCAAGCTCTACAGGACCAAGGAAGAACTGGGTGAGATCCACTAATGGGGAGGAATCTTATTTTCTTTTCTGCTGGATTATCTGGGCTGTTCCGACTGTTTTGGAGTATTATCCTTTTTGTGTATTTATTGGGGATTAATGAGCACCCAGCACAGAAGTTTCATTTTTGTTTTGTTTTGTTTTTCAACTTTTCTGTTTCAACTATATTCGCAATACGGATTGGATAATATTTTGGGACTTTTGAAGTATTGGAGGTTGTTTCATGGACATTTTTTTTTTCTTTTTCTAAGGACTGCCTGATGGACTCAGTGGTAAACATTTTGAAGGGTTCAAATGCTGTCTGCTTAAAACTCATGTACTCCAAATGTTTGATCCATCTGTCTCAAGTATAATATTCCACACACATACAATAACATCTGCTATTTGAACTCTGTGTCTTCTGGTTTAATTGTCTTCCTATGTTCTATTTGTTGTAAACAATCCTGACTTACCCCACGATTTTTCTTGGTTCTGTCGCGCAATCCTACTGTTTTGGAGACTTATACTGTTCAGGGTAGTTTATTTGTATTTCAGTCAAAAAATACTAGTTATTGGATGTTGCTTAAGGATTGGGTTTGTTATAATAATAATAATAATAACAACAATAATAATAATAATAAATGCATACATATCTTATCAATTTTATCGTAAAATGCAAATATTATATAAATAAGCCACATTATAATATTAAGCATTCCTAAAGTAACTCTTTCTGCTTCTTTTTCTGTCATATAAATTGACAAAACTTGTCATAGAAATGTTCTCCCAGACTGTCGTCTTTATTGTTTTGCGCAAACTCCTTCTGGGTTTGTTTACGAACTCCAGGATGAACAGATTGAATTTCCTTCCCTCTCTCTTCATAACCCATGTGTGCTTTCCATTCCTGTATCATCACAGATAGGGGGGCGACTGGGGCTTCATATAGATTTTGCTCAGCTGATTGTTTGCATGGCTGGGGAGTTGCCACTTTTGTTTTCTTCGAAATTCACAGAGTGGTTTTCTAACAGACAAACAGTCTGAATCTCGTGGTTGATCTGCCACAACTCAACCATGAAAAAGAAAGCAGAAGCTGTGAGTGATCAGTGCTGCAGTCCTGAAGAGAGGGGTTTTTGTACGGCTGCTTGGTTTGATTGCATCACTGTGAGTATCCAGCACAGTGATACAGGGCAGAGTCTTCAGTCTTCAGGCTGTTCATTTGTAAATACAGCATGCTGTTGGAATTGTCTCTGGAGATGGTGAATCTTCCCTGGACAGACGGGGCATAGCTTGTATAACTACCAGCACCACTGCTAATCCAAGCCACCCATTCCGGACCCTTTCCAGGAGCTTGTCGAACCCAGCCCATGGAGTAGCTGCTGAATGTGAATCCAGAGGCTTTACAGGACAGTTTATGGGACCCTCCAGGCTTTGCAACTCCTGCCCCGGACTCAGTCAACACTACATCAGACCGGACACCTTGAAGAAAAAAGCAAACAACGTACAGTAACTACTGCTAAAACATCAAGTAATATACAGAATCAATGCAGGCTAATTTCCACAAGTGTCCCATACTTACTTGATAGAGCTGTCATTATTATACAGAGAGCTGTTAAAATCCCCATTGTACTGCAGTATTGTGCTTATTGAAAGAAGAAAGTGTTGTAACCAGCAGACAGGCTACCTCTCCTCCTGCTCCTATCTGCACTGCAGCAGAGTTAAATAGGAAGTGAAGCCCTGGACATTTGCATACGTTTCTGTGCATTATTTAAAGCAGCTTGTTTATATTGCTGTCCCCCAGAATCACTGCACACTGGAATCCCTCGACTATGATAGAGGGGCTGGGGAAATCCACAACCTTGGAACAGTGCTGATCAGCGGCATTTTAAACACAAACGTTATGTTCATATTTTGGAGAAAGAAAAGGGTAGATAGTTGGGTTTTTTGTTTGGGGTATTTTTAACACTATCCAGTCGTAGTCTGTTTCCAATAAACCCTAAATGCTTCTTGACTTCTCTGTGTCCTACGAAGCTGCTGAGGTGGTGAAGTGTGACTGTGTTTTGCAGGCAGAACAGCAGACTGATCTCACTGTTACTGTGAAGCTCAGTAATGCGCATGTGTCAGATCTTTATACTGTTACAGTGCTGCTATTCTGTGGGAGACACTGCCATCTACTGTCTGGAAATGAGAAGTGCTGCATGTAAAGCAATAGCACTCAATGAGAAGGAAAGAGACAGTGCACATCATGTCCTGTGCATGGACAGTTTAAGCCAGGGGACAGGTTTTTTTTTTTGACATTTTGGTTTGTGTTTTTTAAATTGTATTTTTTGGGATTCGGCCCATTTGGCGAGCAAGGACGCAAATTGGACTGTCTTTTATTTTTGGGTTAACTCATTAGATTTATTGTCCTGTAATTGTGGGGTGTGATTTCTGTTTTTTTCACTCATCTATCTTCTCGCTCCTCCAGTTTTATTGTTATCCAGTATTTCTATTTTTGCTTTGCAGTTTGATTTTATTGCCTCAATGCTCCCACCATCGCTCGCTTTAAATCAGATCTCAAGACCCTCCTGTTCTCTCTTGCTTTCAATGCCCTTTAAGCCTGATATCTGCTATTAGCTGCTGTGTTGCTGCTACTATGGGGGTTATCCTGTATTCTGCTCTTTCCACTGTATTTAATGTATGATGCATTTCTCTATATTTGAAGTATTATAGATCTTCTTGTTGTTATTGTATCTTGTAAAGCACTTTGTGATGGTGGTCATCTATGAAAGGCTCTATATAAAATAAAGATTGATTGATATTTACAGTCAGGATTACTGTCCAACCCCGCCTTTATTTCCTGGCTCTGGCACTCTGATCACTTTTCATATGGGGATTATTGCAGGTGGGATTCTATTATTGTGATCAGGTAATTAAACTTGTTTTCATCCACCTCTGTAATTGAGTTTGTTACAAGCTGTTTAGAACAATGCTTCCAGACTGGACTGCAGAGAGACTTTCACTTAAAGGGCTCACATTACATTGAAGTGACAACATAGGCATGTGGTAACTGCAGTGGAATTAATGGGATTACAAGTGCATTGTTTTATCATTACACTAAGTGTGCTTTCCTTCTAGTTCCTCAGTGATTACTACAGAATAACATGTGCCCTGGAACTAAAAAAGTGAGCCAATCCTTCCACAAGTAATGCAGCTGATCCTGAACTCAATAACAGCATTGTGACTGAGACACACCCACCTCAGCTCTGTGACGCGAATCAATAATATCAGGGGCTCTCTTTATGTTGATATTTTGAACACATTTAATAAAGTTTGATGCGCTTTATGAAGTTAATGTAGATTCAAGAATAGCAGTTACCATTCTCACTTCCTCTTTCTATGCACATATATCTAATGGGATAGTTTTTGTACGAGTCCTGCATTGCACTTCCTCACTGTGGGTCTCGAGCACAGTAATACAGGGCAGAGTCTTCAGTCTTCAGGCTGTTCATTTGTAAATACAGCATGCTGTTGGAATCGTCTCTGGAGATGGTGAATCTTCCCTGGACAGACGGGGCATAGCTTGTACTACTACCAGCAGCACTGCTGCTAATCCAGCCACCCATTCCAGACCCTTTCCAGGAGCTTGTCGAACCCAGCCCATCCAGTGGCTGCTGAATGTGAATCCAGAGGCTTTACAGGACAGTTTATGGGACCCTCCAGGCTTTGCAACTCCTGCTCCGGACTCAGTCAACACTACATCAGACCGGACACCTTGAGGAAAAAAGCAAACAACGTACAGTAACTACTGCTAAAACATCAAGTAATATACAGAATCAATGCAGGCTAATCTCCACAAGTGTCACATACTTACTTGATAGAGCTGTCATTATTATACAGAGAGCTGTTAAAATCCCCATTGTACTGCAGTATTGTGCTTATTGAAAGAAGAAAGTGTTGTAACCAGCAGACAGGCTACCTCTCCTCCTGCTCCTATCTGCACTGCAGCAGAGTTAAATAGGAAGTGAAGCCCTGGACATTTGCATACGTTTCTGTGCATTATTTAAAGCAGCTTGTTTATATTGCTGACTCCCAGAATCACTGCACACTGGAATCCCTCGACTATGATAGAGGGGCTGGGGAAATGTGTCAAACAAATCTTATTATTCTCATCCACTCAAATCATGTGTTTTATGATTGATCATTTCTCATTCATAATCAGGACCTTGAGTATTTCAAGGAGGGATCTTCTCATCTTTAATTGAGTCCCATGTGTCAATTTAGACTCAGCCTAGACTGTGTATTGAGCACTAATAGAACAATTAGCCCATTAGCACAGATTATCAGCAAACAACTGGGCCCTGATTGATTCACACAGATCATTGTTTAAAGGGTAGCTGGCACAGTCATCGTGCTTTAAATACACACCCCTTAATGATTTTAGGAAAGAAGCTTTTTGCAATATTTCTTTGGAGAATTCACAGGTAAACTGTTTTAATTGCTTCTCATTCATCCTGCTTGTAAGAGATCTGGAGAAATGTGTTCAAAGCAGATATTCCATGCATAAATACATGCTGCGCAAACGCAGTCTTCCACACATCCATGCTGCACTGAGCTGATGAGGTGGGTGAGTGTGAATCTGTTCTGCAGGGAAGCACAGCAGGCTGGTCTCACTGTTACTCTGGAGCTCAGTAATACACAGCCTGCAGTGTTTTCACATTGAACTGTGATCTGTTCCAGTGCTGCCATTCTGAGGGAGACACTGCCATCTGCTGTCAGAAGAATAGAACTGCACCGTCTGGAGGTGCTTCAATCACACTTAGCAAACTCTCAAAAGACTCAAACCATTTGCAATGTTGCGTTTGTAAATGACAATGATAAGATCTACATGTTACCGTATTTCTGTACGGGGAAAAACTTTACATTAAGATGTACACATTCAGTACATTGTAACTATGAATGAATAACATTGTAATTATGTGTAAGTGCACATGTATTTACTATGTAACTTCTATGTGATGTGGAGTAATGTTGACTGGACACCAAGAAGTGACCCAACACTGCTTTTACTGAAGACCTGCCCAGCTGGACTGGAACCCAGACCCCCAGAGGAATGAAAGGCTGGTCAGTTAGCAACACAGAATCATGGATTGTGTTCAGTCTTCCCTTTATATTACAGTATAATGCAATGTTTTATTTTCCACATTTCCACCTAAATATATTAGAACTACTATGGCTGTTGCAGTGTATTTGCAATGGGAAGGATAGAAGAAACCAAGGGGCTTATTTGCTAGGAAGAAACCACAGCTGGGTTTGAATAAAGAATTGAACAGCAGCAGAGAATTCCCCTTGATTGGTTCAAGCCCTTGTGTGCAGTATGGAGGGAACGCAGTGAGAACTACAGAGAGGTGGCTGATGCAATCCAGGGTTATTCCTCAGTGCTGTCAACTGCAGTAAAACATCCAGCTGTGTCTTATCCCAGCACATTACAAGCACATCAAATCAAGCCCCAAGTCCTTGTATTTGGGATGGAGTGTTTGTGTTGAGTACCTGAACAATCCTGTCTCTACACAAACTGAAAGCATGTCAAACACAGCCCCAGCAGAGCTGCATTGTATCCATTTAGCATGGATTGCACTCTGCAGCATGGCAGGGCACCCCTGTGCATGCCGACAGTCTGCCTCAGTATTGCTGCACATTTTCTGAATTCGTTTGGAAGATATGGATAAATAGTTCCTATCTCTGTTGGCAGTGTGAGCAGAGCTCTTCAAACAGTGACTTATTTGCAATGAGCAGACAAAGGAGAGACACATCATTGCAGGTTTTCTACGTAGTCTGGTTTAGTAAATGCCTTTCATCTGAACTGAACATTCAAGTAAATAACATGGAATTGCATCTAAATGGCATTGACGATGAACAACAGAATGATTCAGCTAAGAGTATTGCTGATCAGTGCAGTGTGCTGTAGAGCACTCCACTGTGGGTAGAGTTTCTGTACAAGCAGTGCATTGAACTAACTCACTGTGCAACAGCACAGTAATACAGGGCAGAGTCTTCAGTCTTCAGGCTGTTCATTTGTAAATACAGCATGCTGTTGGAATTGTCTCTGGAGATGGTGAATCTTCCCTGGACAGACGAGGCATAGCTTGTACTACTACCAGCAGTATCAATCCAAGCCACCCATTCCAGACCCTTTCCAGGAGCTTGTCGAATCCAGCTCATCTCATAAGCAGTGATAGTATCCCCATCACTGTCTTGCCCGGAGCCTTGACAGGACAGTTTCACAGAACCTCCTGGCTTTCTAACCTCAGGATCGGACTGCTTCAAAACAATGTCCGCCCAAACACCTGAAAGCAGAAAAGCACATCAAAACCCTTCACTGACCTCAAAGCAGCACACAACGCTGTTCTAAATGGCTGCTGCAAAATTCACAAGCCAATGACTTGGCTTTGTGTGAATGATTGTAATTCAATCAGTCCAGGCTCCTACCTGCCAAGCAGTACAGTACGATGCAGAGCTGTGCAATGCCTCCCATGTCTGGTTCGGTAATGAGACGCTACACTGTGTGTCACTTCTATACCATTGCCCAGGTCCCTGGCATCTGCCTTCTGGGTGCCTCTGCTCTGCAATAAATAGGAAGTGGGGGCTCTGAGTTTGCATATGGCTGGATAAATTCAGCAGGATACAGAGTTCACTGAACACAACACAGGAACCCATGTAACAGTTTGCTTACAGTACAATGGACTGTGGATTTGTTATAGCATGTTATTGTATTATTGGTTGATGCCGTGAGAATATTCTTTGCAATGATATTAATAATACATCACGGTCCTGTTTGATTCACACTCACAGGCTTGTTTGCAGTGATTGAAAAGCAGTGGCTTCACTGGGGATGATTCTGTGCTTAGTTCTGAATGAGGTCAAGACAACAGACAACAATCAAATGCATCTCCACACACTCTCAATTGCACTGAACACAATGCAACAGCTTCTGTGCTTTCATTTCTATTGATTTCTTTTGATTGTGATGCACGTCTCTGTCAGATTTTCTTCAGGAATTTAAAAAAGATACAAAGATAGTTATTCTAACTAAAGTGTGTTTTTTTTTTTTTGCAGTGTGCCCATCTAAAGCTGAGGGAACAGGAAGCCACTCTGTGTCTTGGGACTTGGTTTCAGGAGACTCGGTTTCAGGCTACTGCAAAATAAACCAATGCAAAGTTGTGCTGTCAGTCAATACACACATCATCAAATCAAAGCTAGGTAGGCGGGACTCAGCGTGAAGCTTTATAACAGGTCAGTCTGGATTCAAAAACAAGACTGTTCCATTTAGAGGGGGGGTGGGGGGGGGTAAATTCTTTCACAGCTGCTGTTTATAAAGATTATAACAAACAGTTTACTAACAAGGTATATAATCACAAATACTTCTGAAAAAAATAAACACACAGGCCTATCAGCCAACTTTAATTCTCTGTGCGAACTCCTACATCACACCCCCATTTTCCATAATAGACTTGCCTGGTCAAATAAATAAAAGCGCTGGGTGGGAGTAAGGTCACTTTCTGCAGTTCTGCTAACAAGTACATAGCGTCCGGTATATCGAATATGCTGTCAAAACACAAGTCAGGTTGTTCAAAGCGAAAAGAGCAGAAAAGACAGCTAGAAATGTATCAAAAACAAGCAGACAATGCTAAAAAAAAAATGTGTACAGTAAATGGTTTGAAAGCGGGCCGACAACAGCAGGGGGAAGTGTAGAGCAGCAGCAGGATGGCCTACCTTCTCCCCGCACGAAAAACAAGCAACAGCTGAGCCAGAGAAAAGACGGGAATCAGAGACACGGGATTGGAAATGCGCAACAACAGCAAATACAAGGTCCTGAATCATGTATTGTGAACCCGGGACCCAGTCAGGCACCTTCATGTGATTTTTATGATCCAGCTACCTGGCCTGAAATTTGTACCAAAGAGCCAAGAGTTGAAATCATCAAACATAAACCTGTGCAGCTAAATAAAATGACGCTGAATTCCCCAAAAATCACACATGATTTGTACTCATTTTTGGAACAAAACTTCAATTAGATTTATTTTAGGTTGATTTTTTTATTTTATTTTTTTGGAGAAGGGGGGGGTCTACTTCACGCTCTTGCACCCGGGTCCAGTGAATCCTAGCAGCGGCACAATCCGGAGATGTGGCCAGCTGTTTAGAACAATGCTTCTAGACTGGACTGCAGAGAGACTTTCGCTTAAAGGGCTCACATTACATTGAAGAAACAACATAGGCATGTGGTAACTGCAGTGGAATTACTGGGATTACAAGTGCATTGTTTTATCATTACACTAAGTGTGCTTTCCTTCTGGTTCCTCAGTGATTACTACAGAATAACATGTGCCCTGGAACTGAAAAAGTGAGCCAATCCTTCCACAAGTAATGCAGCTGATCCTGAACTCAATAACAGCATTGTGACTGAGACACACCCACCTCAGCTCTGTGACGCGAATCAATAATATCAGGGGCTCTCTTTATGTTGATATTTTGAACACATTTAATAAAGTTTGATGCGCTTTATGAAGTTAATGTAGATTCAAGAATAGCAGTTACCATTCTCACTTCCTCTTTCTATGCTCATGTATCTAATGGGATAGTTTTTGTACGAGTCCTGCATTGCACTTCCTCACTGTGGGTCTCGAGCACAGTAATACAGGGCAGAGTCTTCAGTCTTCAGGCTGTTCATTTGTAAATACAGCATGCTGTTGGAATTGTCTCTGGAGATGGTGAATCTTCCCTGGACAGACTGGGTATAGTATGTACTACTACCACCACCACTGCTGCTAATCCAAGCCACCCATTCCAGACCCTTTCCAGGAGCTTGTCGAACCCAGCCCATAGCATAGCTGCTGAATGTGAATCCAGAGGCTTTACAGGACAGTTTATTGGACCCTCCAGGCTTTGCAACTCCTGCCCCGGACTCAGTCAACACTACATCAGACCGGACACCTTGAAGAAAAAAGCAAACAACGTACAGTAACTACTGCTAAAACATCAAGTAATATACAGAATCAATGCAGGCTAATTTCCACAAGTGTCACATACTTACTTGATAGAGCTGTCATTATTATACAGAGAGCTGTTAAAATCCCCATTGTACTGCAGTATTGTGCTTATTGAAAGAAGAAAGTGTTGTAACCAGCAGACAGGCTACCTCTCCTCCTGCTCCTATCTGCACTGCAGCAGAGTTAAATAGGAAGTGAAGCCCTGGACATTTGCATACGTTTCTGTGCATTATTTAAAGCAGCTTGTTTATATTGCTGACTCCCAGAATCACTGCACACTGGAATCCCTCGACTATGATAGAGGGGCTGGGGAAATGTGTCAAACAAATCTTATTATTCTCATCCACTCAAGTCATGTGTTTTATGATTGATCATTTCTCATTCATAATCAGGACCTTGAGTATTTGAAGGAGGGATTTTCTCATCTTTAATTGAGTCCCATGTGTCAATTTAGACTCAGCCTAGACTGTGTATTGAGCACTAATAGAACAATCAGCCCATTAGCACAGATTATCAGCAAACAACTGGGCCCTGATTGATTCACACAGATCATTGTTTAAAGGGTAGCTGTCACAGTCATCGTGCTTTAAATACACACCCCTTAATGATTTTAGGAAAGAAGCTTTTTCCAATATTTCTTTGGAGAATTCACAGGTAAACTGTTTTAATTCCATCTCCTTCATCCTGCTTGTAAGAGATCTGGAGAAATGTGTTCAAAGCAGATATTCCATGCATAAATACATGCTGCGCAAACGCAGTCTTCCACACATCCATGCTGCACTGAGCTGATGAGGTGGGTGAGTGTGAATCTGTTCTGCAGGGAAGCACAGCAGGCTGGTCTCACTGTTACTCTGGAGCTCAGTAATACACAGCCTGCAGTGTTTTCACATTGAACTGTGTTCTGTTCCAGCGCTGCCATTCTGAGGGAGACACTGCCATCTGCTGTCAGAAGAAGAGAACTGCAGTGTCTGGAGGTGCTTCAATCACACTCACCAAACTCTCAAAAGACTCAAACCATTTGCAATGTTGCGTTTGTAAATGACAACGATAAGATCTACATGTTACCGTATTTCTGTACGGGGAAAAACTTTACATTAAGATGTACACATTCAGTACATTGTAACTATGCATAATAACATTGTAATTATGTGTAAGTACACATGTATTTACTATGTAACTTCTATGTGATGTGGACTAATGTTGACTGGACACCAAGAAGTGACCCAACACTGCTTTTACTGAAGACCTGCCCAGCTGGACTGGATCCCAGACCCCCAGAGGAATGAAAGGCTGGTCAGTTAGCAACACAGAATCATGGATTGTGTTCAATCTTCCCTTTATATTACAGTATAATGCAATGTTTTATTTTCCACATTTCCACCTAAATATATTAGAACTACTATGGCTGTTGCAGTGTATTTGCAATGGGAAGGATAGAAGAAACCAAGGGGCTTATTTGCTAGGAAGAAACCACAGCTGGGTTTGAATAAAGAATTGAACAGCAGCAGAGAATTCCCCTTGATTGGTTCAAGCCCTTGTGTGCAGTATGGAGGGAACGCAGTGAGAACTACAGAGAGGTGGCTGATGCAATCCAGGGTTATTCCTCAGTGCTGTCAACTGCAGTAAAACATCCAGCTGTGTCTTATCCCAGCACATTACAAGCACATCAAATCAAGCCCCAAGTCCTTGTATTTGGGATGGAGTGTTTGTGTTGAGTACCTGAACAATCCTGTCTCTACACAAACTGAAAGCATGTCAAACACAGCCCCAGCAGAGCTGCATTGTATCCATTTAGCATGGATTGCACTCTGCAGCATGGCAGGGCACCCCTGTGCATGCCGACAGTCTGCTTCAGTATTGCTGCACATTTTCTGAATTCGTTTGGAAGATATGGATAAATAGTTGCTCTCTCTATTGGCAGTGTGAGCAGAGCTCTTCAAACTGAGGGTGCATTTTGTCAGCTTCTGTTGTGTTTGTTTATGAACTTCAGGCAGAACAGATTGAATTTCCTTCCTTCTCTCTTCATAACCCATGTGTGCTTTCTATTCTTGTATCATCACAGATAAGGGGGACTGGGGAGTCATATAGATTTTGTCCAGCTGATTGTTTGCATGTCTGGGGAGTTGCCACTTTTGTTTTCTTCGAAATTCACTGAGTGGTTTTCTAACAGACAAACAGTCTGAATCTCGTGGTTGACCTGGCACAACTCAATCATGAAAAAGAAAGCAGAAGCTGTGAGTGATCAGTGCTGCAGTCCTGAAGAGAGGGTTTTTTGTACGGCTGCTTGCTTTGATTGCATCACTGTGGGGTCTCGAGCACAGTAATACAGGGCAGAGTCTTCAGTCTTCAGGCTGTTCATTTGTAAATACAGCATGCTGTTGGAATTGTCTCTGGAGATGGTGAATCTTCCCTGGACAGACGAGGCATAGCTTGTACTACTACCAGCAGCGCTTAATGTAAGCCACCCATTCCAGACCCTTTCCAGGAGCTTGTCGAACCCAGACCATCAAGTAGCTGCTGAATGTGAATCCAGAGGCTTTACAGGACAGTTTATTGGACCCTCCAGGCTTTGCAACTCCTGCCCCGGACTCAGTCAACACTACATCAGACCGCACACCTTGAGGAAAAAAGCAAACAACGTACAGTAACTACTGCTAAATCATCAAGTAATATACAGAATCAATGCAGGCTAATTTCCACAAGTGTCACATACTTACTTGATAGAGCTGTCATTATTATACAGAGAGCTGTTAAAATCCCCATTGTACTGCAGTATTGTGCTTATTGAAAGAAGAAAGTGTTGTAACCAGCAGACAGGCTACCTCTCCTCCTGCTCCTATCTGCACTGCAGCAGAGTTAAATAGGAAGTGAAGCCCTGGACATTTGCATACGTTTCTGTGCATTATTTAAAGCAGCTTGTTTATATTGCTGACTCCCAGAATCACTGCACACTGGAATCCCTCGACTATGATAGAGGGGCTGGGGAAATGTTTCAAACAAATCTTATTATTCTCATCCACTCAAATCATGTGTTTTATGATTGATCATTTCTCATTCATAATCAGGACCTTGAGTATTTCAAGGAGGGATCTTCTCATCTTTAATTGAGTCCCATGTGTCAATTTAGACTCAGCCTAGACTGTGTATTGAGCACTAATAGAACAATTAGCCCATTAGCACAGATTATCAGCAAACAACTGGGCCCTGATTGATTCACACAGATCATTGTTTAAAGGGTAGCTGTCACAGTCATCGTGCTTTAAATACACACCCCTTAATGATTTTAGGAAAGAAGCTTTTTGCAATATTTCTTTGGAGAATTCACAGGTAAACTGTTTTAATTCCTTCTCATTCATCCTGCTTGTAAGAGATCTGGAGAAATGTGTTCAAAGCAGATATTCCATGCATAAATACATGCTGCGCAAACGCAGTCTTCCACACATCCATGCTGCACTGAGCTGATGAGGTGGGTGAGTGTGAATCTGTTCTGCAGGGAAGCACAGCAGGCTGGTCTCACTGTTACTCTGGAGCTCAGTAATACACAGCCTGCAGTGTTTTCACATTGAACTGTGATCTGTTCCAGCGCTGCCATTCTGAGGGAGACACTGCCATCTGCTGTCAGAAGAAGAGAACTGCAGCGTCTGAAGTGCTGTAAATCACGCTTAGCAAACTCTCAAAAGCCTCAAACCATTTGCAATAGGCTTTATTATGAGCTCAGGAACAATAAACTGAATACACATTGAAACAGGACCAATGTTTTCTTTGGATCCCTTTATTCACTCTCTCCCTGCTTGTTCAAAGTCTTGTATTTTTTAAACCTACAGCCTTCAATAATTATTGGGACAGTAAAGTCAAAATTGCTATTTCTGCTGTACACTCAAGCAATATGATAGTACGAGGAAAAGATGAATATGAGGCAAAAGTACAGAATGTCACCTTTTATTTCTGGCTGTTTCAATACATACATGTTTTACCAGCTAAGAGAAGCTCAGAGGTCCATCCCCCCATTTTACGTGAGCAGAAGTATTGGGACAATTCATCTTAAACCAACTATAGGAAGCATAAAAGTGAGTACTTAGTCGCAAATCCCTTGCATGCAACAACAGCAGCGAGTCTGCGACCCACTGACATCACCAAACTCTTGGTATCGTCCTTTGAGATGCTTTGCCAAGCCTTTACTGCAGCCATTTCCAGCTGTCGCTTGTTTTGGGGAGTTTCTGAGTTCAGTCTCCTCTTCAGCAAGTGAAATGCATGTTCGATCAGATTTAAATCAGGAGATTCATTCTGCTTGAGCGTACAGCAGAAATAGCACTTTTGACTTCCCTGTCCCAATACATATGCAGGGCACTAATAATAATAATAATAATAATAATAATAATAATAATAATAATAATAATAATGTAACACTAGCTACATGAACGCAGCATAAGTAATTTTCTGCATGCCGCTCTTAATTGAGTATCAGAATACCTGGCCAGGTTAATTTAATTCTCAGTTTAATTGCTAAATAACTAATTTTGTTCTCATTTTTAAAGTGGGCCTTTCAGATTCCATAAGGTAAAATTAGGTGAAGCTATTTCAATTTACTGTTAACTTTTGGTAGGGGTTTATCTCTGCACTGGACTTTCTCTCTTGTTTTAACTGAGGATCTTTTCTTTAATTGCCTCATGGACATTCCATTTAGATTCAGCTGTTTCCCTTAATTGCCTTCGCAAAGGTCTTATTGGGCTTGATGTATCATTAAGTCTAAGTATCTTAATTGGTGGCTCTTTAAATAGGACTATTACTTGCTGGTGGGGGGGTTGATTCTTTTTCGCTGGGGTGATTCTTTTTTGGGTGTGTTTTTTTGTGGATGCAGAGTGTTTGAAGCGGGAGTTTGCTGGTCTGTAAAGGAGAAATCAGGAAGCAATAATCTTTTGGTTGTTAGAAACAGTATTTTCTCTAATCTGCCATTTTTCCAGTTTAAATTAACCAGTTATCTAATCTCCTGCCAAACTGAAACTATCCACAGCATTCAAATTGTTTATATGGATCCTAAGAGCAACAACAGTGACTAATCCAGTTATCATCATCACTTTTTGTCTTCTTACCTGGTTGGAAAATCCAAGCTCTACAGGACCAAGGAAGAACTGGGTGAGATCCCCTAATGGGGAGGAATCTTATTTTCTTTTCTGCTGGATTATCTGGGCTGTTCCGACTGTTTTGGGAGTATTATCCTTTTTGTTTATTTATTGGGGATTAACGAGCACCCAGCACAGAAGTTTCATTTTTGTTTTGTTTTTCAAACTTTTCTGTTTCAACTACATTCGCAATACGGATTGGATAATATTTTGGGACTTTTAAAGTATTGGTGGTTGTTTCATGGACATTTTTTTTTTTTTCTTTTTCTAAGGACTGCCTGATGGACTGTGGTAAACATTTTGAAGGGTTCAAATGCTGTCTGTTTAAAATTCTTGTACAAATGTTTGATCCATCTGTCTCAAGTATAATATTCCACACACATACAATAACATCTGCTATTTGAACTCTGTCTTCTGGTTTAATTGTCTTCATATGTTTTATTTGTTGTAAACAATCCTGACTTACCCCACGATTTTTCTTGGTTCTGTCGCGCAATCCTACTGTTTTGGAGACTTATACTGTTCAGGGTAGTTTATTTGTATTTCCGTCAAAAAATACTAGTTATTAGACGTTGCTTAAGGATTGGGTTTGTTATAATAATAATAATAACAATAATAATAATAATAATAATGCATACATATCTTATCAATTTTATCGTAAAATGCAAATATTATATAAATAAGCCACATTATAATATTAAGCATTCCTAAAGTAACTCTTTCTGCTTCTTTTTCTGTCATATAAATTGACAAAACTTGTCATAGAAATGTTCTCCCAGACTGTCGTCTTTATTGTTTTGCGCAAACTCCTTCTGGGTTTGTTTACGAACTCCAGGATGAACAGATTGAATTTCCTTCCCTCTCTCTTCATAACCCATGTGTGCTTTCCATTCCTGTATCATCACAGATAGGGGGGCGACTGGGGCTTCATATAGATTTTGCTCAGCTGATTGTTTGCATGGCTGGGGAGTTGCCACTTTTGTTTTCTTCGAAATTCACAGAGTGGTTTTCTAACAGACAAACAGTCTGAATCTCGTGGTTGATCTGGCACAACTCAACCATGAAAAAGAAAGCAGAAGCTATGAGTGATCAGTGCTGCAGTCCTGAAGAGAGGGGTTTTTGTACGGCTGCTTGGTTTGATTGCATCACTGTGAGTATCGAGCACAGTAATACAGGGCAGAGTCTTCAGTCTTCAGGCTGTTCATTTGTAAATACAGCATGCTGTTGGAATCGTCTCTGGAGATGGTGAATCTTCCCTGGACAGACGGGGCATAGCTTGTACTACTACCAGCAGCACTGCTGCTAATGTAAGCCACCCATTCCAGACCCTTTCCAGGAGCTTGTCGAACCCAGCTCATGTAGTAGCTGCTGAATGTGAATCCAGAGGCTTTACAGGACAGTTTATGGGACCCTCCAGGCTTTGCAACTCCTGCTCCGGACTCAGTCAACACTACATCAGACCGGACACCTTGAGGAAAAAAGCAAACAACGTACAGTAACTACTGCTAAAACATCAAGTAATATACAGAATCAATGCAGGCTAATCTCCACAAGTGTCACATACTTACTTGATAGAGCTGTCATTATTATACAGAGAGCTGTTAAAATCCCCATTGTACTGCAGTATTGTGCTTATTGAAAGAAGAAAGTGTTGTACCCAGCAGACAGGCTACCTCTCCTCCTGCTCCTATCTGCACTGCAGCAGAGTTAAATAGGAAGTGAAGCCCTGGACATTTGCATACGTTTCTGTGCATTATTTAAAGCAGCTTGTTTATATTGCTGACCCCCAGAATCACTGCACACTGGAATCCCTCGACTATGATAGAGGGGCTGGGGAAATCCACAACCTTGGAACAGTGCTGATCAGCGGCATTTTAAACACAAACATTATGTTCATATTTTAGAGAAAGAAAAGGGTAGATAGTTGGGTTTTTTGTTTGGGGTATTTTTAACAATATCCAACCATAAAATGTTTCCAATAAACCCTAAATGATTCTTGATTTCTCTGTGTCCTACGAAGCTGCTGAGGTGGTGAAGTGAGACTGTGTTTTGCAGGCAGAACAGCAGACTGATCTCACTGTTACTGTGAAGCTCAGTAATGCGCATGTGTCAGATCTTTATACTGTTTCAGTGCCGCCATTCTGTGGGAGACACTGCCATCTAGTGTCAGGAAATGAGAAGTGCTGCATGTAAAGCAATAGCACTCAATGAGAAGGAAAGAGACAATGCGCTGGTACAGCAGTCTCCAGATTGCAGGCTGTTCATTTGCAGCTACACCAGGGAGGAGGAGCAGTCTGTGGAAATCCTGAGCAAACTAATACTGGAGTTACTAGAGCTTTGTATCGAGTGAAAGAGCTTAAAACAAGACAAACAAACCCTTCCCTTGTTTAGCAGTTTTTATTTTGGTTAGCTGCTAAAATATAGAAGATGAGACTCCTTGATAACTCCATATCTCAGCACCCCTGAACAGAGAATTATCCATCAATGTGGTGCCATTGCAGAAATGAATTATTGTCAAATATCAATATTATATAAAGAAGTCGCGTTATAATATTAAACATTCCTGAAGTAACTCTTTCTGCTTCTTTTTTCTGTCATATAAATTGACAAAACTTGTCAACCTCTTTGTAACTAATGTATAGTGGTCTAGTTTTACACCAATTTGTGTAAATGTGTTTCATTTTTTAATCTAAAGCATGTATGCAAATCACACACACACAATGGCATCTAATTACACAGTCCAAGAGCTCTGCCCGCTGCTTCTGTTGCTTGCAGTTTTGTCTCAGTCTGTGCAGCGCTGTCCCGCCGCCGCGCCGTTACGGTATAGTACATTTCATGCCTGCTCCAATGGCTATTCATCGGGTCGTGTGCGCTCCTTTACTCAGTGCATTTTTCTAGAGTTGCATTTATATCCCCGTTGCTTTTTCCTCTTCAACCTCAACTTTGCCACACTGACGTTGGAAAAACACATTGTTTATATCCTCTTCAACCTCAACTTTGCCACACTGACGTTGGAAAAACACATTGTTTATATATTCCATATAGTGAATGAATGGATGCGTTTCTAATTCTGTCTATTGGAGCATAATTGGAGTTTTGCAAGCTTTTGATTGCAATAGATGAATCATTTAGAAGAAGAAAAACTCATGTGGAGAATGCGGGCATCGATCCCGCTACCTCTCGCATGCTAAGCGAGCGCTCTACCATTTGAGCTAATTCCCCTCCGATGATCACTTTATCCTTACCGGCGCCATGAAGAAACCTCACCGCTACAGATCCGCCACTATCAGAAATCCACCGAGCTGCTGATCCGCAAGCAGCCCTTCCAGCGGCTGTCAGAGAAATATACCATATACTATACTACGTGTCTCATATACTATCAGAGCAGTTCGGATCCTCTATATATTCTGCGGTATCGGCTGCTTGTCACTGTATAGGGTTTTAAAATCTGTCTTCAAGAGGTTGATAACGGCGCTGCAGGAGGCTAGCGAGGCTTGCCTGGTCGGGCTGTTTGAGGACACCAACCTGTGTGCCATTCACGCCAAGAGAGTCACCATCATGCCCAAAGACATCCAGCTGGCCCGCCGCATCCGAGGAGAACGCATTTAAACTGCAAGACCCTTCGAGAAAGCACCCTGAAACGCAAAGGCTCTTCTAAGAGCCACTCACTCCTCAAAGTGTGAAATACTCTTATTTATTATTTTATGATGATGAGTGCCTTTTATAGTACGTCAGAAACACATTACTGTCAAAGACTACACACATTATTAGTGAATCAAGCAGTAAGTCAGGATGGCCGAGCGGTCTAAGGCGCTGCGTTCAGGTCGCAGTCTCCTCTGGAGGCGTGGGTTCGAATCCCACTTCTGACAAAACAACTTTCTTTTGGTTTTGTTTATTTCTTTCTATAACTAATATATCGTGGTCTAGTTTTACACCAATTTGGTGTAAATCTGTTTCAGTTTTTAAATGATAAACAGTCTAAAGCATGTATGCAAATCAAGCGTAAAACAGACCAACACACACACGCACACACTGGAAACTAACTACAACTAACTACTAACCAACCCCTGCTTCTGTTACTTGCAGTTTTGTCTCAGTCTTTGTTGCGTGTTAAACAGTCAGCAGTAGGGTCATTATTATTATTATTATTATTATTATTATTATTATTATTATTATTATTATTATTATTATTATTATTATTATTCCGATATTTTCTTATTATTTGTGTTCTTTATTTGTTTTAACTATGGCTGTTGTTTTTATTTTTAGGGACAGTGCTCTATCATACACATGAACGAGTAGTATTTAATAATTATATTATTTAATAATAATACAGCTCGGCTTCTTGTGCGTCACAGCTTTGCCGTTTCACGCCTTCTCATCATTTCAACGCCTTTAGTGTGAAAGCACGTTGACGGCGTCACAATACGCTGGACGCTGACGCTTGGACGCGACAAGCTCAGCGTGAAAGAACCTGAGGGTATCAGTCCGCCAGAAAGAAGATCCGGTTAACTGTCAACTCTCAGAACCACAACAAAGTCGTGAAGTAATGGCTCTAACAGCACACCAAGAACAAGGCCTCTATAAACAATCACTGCCCCCGTCTCTGTCCAACAAAGGAGAATGCTCTTCACATCTTTTGAGTGTCCATCAGCCGGCAATAGTCGAAAATCAGCAGGAAACCTTCGAAGAAACTGCAAATCTGCAAAAGCAGCTTCAGAAAGCGAAGCCAGTGCTCTGCTCCACCATCAGAAACCTCAGCCACGAAAACACAGCCATAATGTTTCAAAACGGCACTGCCACAGGAAACCTGCAATTCAACTAGACATCAATCAACTTTATTTCAAGGGGGGGAGTGGGTTCTGGTGCTCTAACAGACAAAAAGTTTGAATCTCATGGTTGATCTGCCACAACTCAACCATGAAAAAGAAAGCAGAAGCTGTGAGTGATCAGTGCTGCAGTCCTGAAGAGAGGGGTTTTTGTACAGCTGCTTGGTTTGATTGCATCACTGTGGGTCACGAGCACAGTAATACAGGGCAGAGTCTTCAGTCTTCAGGCTGTTCATTTGTAAATACAGCATGCTGTTGGAATTGTCTCTGGAGATGGTGAATCTTCCCTGGACAGACGAGGCATAGCTTGTACTACTACCAGCAGCACTGCTAATGTAGCCCACCCATTCCAGACCCTTTCCAGGAGCTTGTCGAACCCAGCTCATCCAGTAGCTGCTGAATGTGAATCCAGAGGCTTTACAGGACAGTTTATGGGACCCTCCAGGCTTTGCAACTCCTGCTCCGGACTCAGTCAACACTACATCAGACCTGACACCTTGAGGAAAAAAGCAAACAACGTACAGTAACTACTGCTAAAACATCAAGTAATATACAGAATCAATGCAGGCTAATTTCCACAACTGTCACACACTTACTTGATAGAGCTGTCACTATTATACAGAGAGCTGTTAAAATCCCCATTGTACTGCAGTATTGTGCTTATTGAAAGAAGAAAGTGTTGTAACCAGCAGACAGGCTACCTCTCCTCCTGCTCCTATCTGCACTGCAGCAGAGTTAAATAGGAAGTGAAGCCCTGGACATTTGCATACGTTTCTGTGCATTATTTAAAGCAGCTTGTTTATATTGCTGACTCCCAGAATCACTGCACACTGGAATCCCTCGACTATGATAGAGGGGCTGGGGAAATGTGTCAAACAAATCTTATTATTCTCATCCACTCAAGTCATGTGTTTTATGATTGATCATTTCTCATTCATAATCAGGACCTTGAGTATTTCAAGGAGGGATTTTCTCATCTTTAATTGAGTCCCATGTGTCAATTTAGACTCAGCCTAGACTGTGTATTGAGCACTAATAGAACAATCAGCCCATTAGCACAGATTATCAGCAAACAACTGGGCCCTGATTGATTCACACAGATCATTGTTTAAAGGGTAGCTGGCACAGTCATCGTGCTTTAAATACACACCCCTTAATGATTTTAGGAAAGAAGCTTTTTCCAATATTTCTTTGGAGAATTCACAGGTAAACTGTTTTAATTCCATCTCCTTCATCCTGCTTGTAAGAGATCTGGAGAAATGTGTTCAAAGCAGATATTCCATGCACTGAGCTGATGAGGTGGGTGAGTGTGAATCTGTTCTGCAGGGAAGCACAGCAGGCTGGTCTCACTGTTACTCTGGAGCTCAGTAATACACAGCCTGCAGTGTTTTCACATTGAACTGTAATCTCTTCCAGCGCTGCCATTCTGAGGGAGACACTGCCATCTGCTGTCAGAAGAAGAGAACTGCAGCGTCTGAAGTGCTGTAAATCACGCTTAGCAAACTCTCAAAAGCCTCAAACCATTTGCAATAGGCTTTATTATGAGCTCAGGAACAATAAACTGAATACACATTGAAACAGGACCAATGTTTTCTTTGGATCCCTTTATTCACTCTCTCCCTGCTTGTTCAAAGTCTTGTATTTTTTAAACCTACAGCCTTCAATAATTATTGGGACAGTAAAGTCAAAATTGCTATTTCTGCTGTACACTCAAGCAATATGAAAATACGAGGAAAAGATGAATATGAGGCAAAAGTACAGAATGTCACCTTTTATTTCTGGCTGTTTCAATACATACATGTTTTACCAGCTAAGAGAAGCTCAGAGGTCCATCCCCCCATTTTATGTGAGCAGAAGTATTGGGACAATTCAACTTAAAGCAACTATAGGAAGCATAAAAGTGAGTATTTAGTTGCAAATCCCTTGCATACAATAACAGAAGTGACTCTGCGACCCATTGGCATCACCAAACTCTTGGTAACCTCCTTTGAGATGCTTTACCAAGCCTTTACTGCAGCCATTTCCAGCTGTTGCTTGTTTTGGGGAGTTTCTGAATTCAGTCTCCTCTTCAGCAAGGGAACTGCATATTCCATTAGATTTAAATAAGGAGATTGATATTGCTTGAGTGTACAGCAGAAATAGCAATTTTGACTTCACTGTCCCAATACATATGCAGGGCACTAATAATAATAATAATAATAATAATAATAATAATAATAATAATAATAATGCACTAGCTACATGAACGCAGCATAAGTAATTTTCTGCATGCCGCTCTTAATTGAGTATCAGAATACCTGGCCAGGTTAATTTAATTCTCTGTTCAATTGCTAAATAAGTAATTTTGTTCTCATTTTTAAAGTGGGCCTTTCAGATTCCATAAGGTAAAATTAGGTGAAGCTATTTCAATTTACTGTTAACTTTTGGTAGGGGTTTATCTCTGCACTGGACTTTCTCTCTTGTTTTAACTGAGGATCTTTCCTTTAATTGCCTCATGGACATTCCATTTAGATTCAGCTGTTTTCCTTAATTGCCTTCGCAAAGGTCTTATTGGGCTTGATGTATCATTAAGTCTAAGTATCTTAATTGGTGGCTCTTTAAATAGGACTATTACTTGCTGGTGGGGAGGTTGGTTCTTTTTCGCTGGGGTGATTCTTTTTTGGGTGTGGTTTTTTGTGGATGCAGAGTGTTTGAAGAGGGAGGTTGCTGGTCTGTAAAGGAGAAATCAGGAAGCAATAATCTTTTGGTTGTTAGAAACAGTATTTTCTCTAATCTGCCATTTTTCCAGTTTAAATTAACCAGTTATCTAATCTCCTGCCAAACTGAAACTATCCACATCATTCAAACTGTTTATATGGATCCTAAGAGCAACAACAGTGACTAATCCAGTTTATCATCACTTTTTGTCTTCTTACCTGGTTGGAAAATCCAAGCTCTACAGGACCAAGGAAGAACTGGGTGAGATCCACTAATGGGGAGGAATCTTATTTTCTTTTCTGCTGGATTATCTGGGCTGTTCCGACTGTTTTGGAGTATTATCCTTTTTGTTTATTTATTGGGGATTAACGAGCACCCAGCACAGAAGTTTCATTTTTGTTTTGTTTTTCAGCTTTTCTGTTTCAACTATATTCGCAATACGGATTGGATAATATTTTGGGACTTTTGAAGTATTGGAGGTTGTTTCATGGACATTTTTTTTTTTCTTTTTCTAAGGACTGCCTGATGGACTCGGTGGTAAACATTTTGAAGGGTTCAAATGCTGTCTGCTTAAAACTCATGTACTCCAAATGTTTGATCCATCTGTCTCAAGTATAATATTCCACACATATTCAATAACATCTGCTATTTGAACTCTGTCTTCTGGTTTAATTGTCTTCATATGTTCTATTTGTTGTAAACAATCCTGACTTACCCAGCGATTTTTCTTGGTTCTGTCGCGCAATCCTACTGTTTTGGAGACTTATACTGTTCAGGGTAGTTTATTTGTATTTCAGTCAAAAAATACTAGTTATTGGATGTTGCTTAAGGATTGGGTTTGTTATAATAATAATAATAACAATAATAATAATAATAATAATAAATGCATACATATCTTATCAATTTTATCGTAAAATGCAAATATTATATAAATAAGCCACATTATAATATTAAGCATTCCTAAAGTAACTCTTTCTGCTTCTTTTTCTGTCATATAAATTGACAAAACTTGTCATAGAAATGTTCTCCCAGACTGTCGTCTTTATTGTTTTGCGCAAACTCCTTCTGGGTTTGTTTACGAACTCCAGGATGAACAGATTGAATTTCCTTCCCTCTCTCTTCATAACCCATGTGTGCTTTCCATTCCTGTATCATCACAGATAGGGGGGCGACTGGGGCTTCATATAGATTTTGCTCAGCTGATTGTTTGCATGGCTGGGGAGTTGCCACTTTTGTTTTCTTCGAAATTCACAGAGTGGTGCTCTAACAGACAAACAGTCTGAATCTCGTGGTTGATCTGGCACAACTCAACCATGAAAAAGAAAGCAGAAGCTATGAGTGATCAGTGCTGCAGTCCTGAAGAGAGGGGTTTTTGTACGGCTGCTTGGTTTGATTGCATCACTGTGAGTATCGAGCACAGTAATACAGGGCAGAGTCTTCAGTCTTCAGGCTGTTCATTTGTAAATACAGCATGCTGTTGGAATCGTCTCTGGAGATGGTGAATCTTCCCTGGACAGACGGGGCATAGTATGTATAACTACCACCACTGCTGCTAATCTCAGCCACCCATTCCAGACCCTTTCCAGGAGCTTGTCAAACCCAGTCCATAGCATAGCTGCTGAATGTGAATCCAGAGGCTTTACAGGACAGTTTATGGGACCCTCCAGGCTTTGCAACTCCTGCTCCGGACTCAGTCAACACTACATCAGACCAGACACCTGGAGGAAAATAGCAAACAATGTACAGTAACTACTGCTAAAACATCAAGTAATATACAGAATCAATGCAGGCTAATTTCCACAAGTGTCACATACTTACTTGATAGAGCTGTCATTATTATACAGAGAGCTGTTAAAATCCCCATTGTACTGCAGTATTGTGCTTATTGAAAGAAGAAAGTGTTGTAACCAGCAGACAGGCTACCTCTCCTCCTGCTCCTATCTGCACTGCAGCAGAGTTAAATAGGAAGTGAAGCCCTGGACATTTGCATACGTTTCTGTGTATTATTTAAAGCAGCTTGTTTATATTGCTGACTCCCAGAATCACTGCACACTGGAATCCCTCGACTATGATAGAGGGGCTGGGGAAATCCACAACCTTGGAACAGTGCTGATCAGCGGCAAAACACAAACATTATGTTCATAAAGAAAGGGGTAGATAGTTGGGTTTTTTGTTTGCTGTATTTTTAACAATATCCAACCAAAAACAACCAATAAACCCTAAATGCTTCTTGACTTCTCTGTGTCCTATGAAGCTGCTGAGGTGGTGAAGTGTGACTGTGTTTTGCAGGCAGAACAGCAGGCTGATCTCACTGTTACTGTGAAGCTCAGTAATGCGCATGTGTCAGATCTTTATACTGTTACAGTGCCGCCATTCTGTGGGAGACACTGCCATCTAGTGTCAGGAAATGAAAAGTGCTGCCCATACCTGCCCAAGCACTCAATGAGAAGGCAATCGGTCAACTGCCCCATTCGTCCTGTGCATGGAGTCCAATTATGTCAATTGGGTGGGCTGTTATGGTGGGAGAGTGGTGGGCGGGGTTGATGTTGGAGTGTAAGCCCCAAGATTTACTTTGGTTGAAGGGGCAAAGCGGATCTCCAAGGTAGTACAGGTAACTGCAGCCCATCTCCCTCTGCTGGCGGACCCAATGGCATCATTAACTACTCTGGGTGGCGGAGGAGGAGTTAGCGGACCCTCGGCAACCCTAGGAAACAAAAACATTTGACGCACCAGGCAACCCCAGGCGATGCAAAGTAAGGGCCCATGGTGAGCAGCAGGCAACCCCAGGAGATCCTGATCTACTCCTCTGAGCGGAGCACAGGCATGGAGTCCCTGGGCGGTGCAAGGCAGGCATCCTTGGGCCATAGCTTCTCCTTCTGGGCTCTGAGAGCGGCGGCTCCTCCCTCTCTGGCTCCTAGAAATGAAGCGGCGGCTCCTCCCCTCTGGGCTCTGAGAGCGGCGGCTCCTCCCTCTCTGGCTAATGGGAGCGACGGCAGCTCCTCACCCCTCTCTGTGCTGGGGGAGCGACGGCAGCTCCTCACCCCTCTCTGGCTCTGGGGAACTCCACCTGAAAGGTCTATACCTAAAATAAAGATTGATTGGAGTGACCGGTGGATCTCCCATGTCTACCGCCAGGTAATTAACTGGCACCATGAGGGCAACCTCATGGGGAGGACGCTGGGTGGTGTTGTTCCTCCCACTGTTCCCACCATCCACCTCTGCCACAGAGTGTTGATAACTATGGGGAGGCTTCGTGGACTGAGGTCTGAGAGACTCAGGGTGCATCACATTGAAGAGACCATAGATCTCCTGGGACGGTGGTGAAGGTGGTGGTGCTGGAGGTAAGTGGGGTGGCCCCTGATGCCTGGGGTGAACACTAACCTCTTCCTGGGCCTGGTTGTGAGCCAATCCTCCTCACAAGTAATGCACCATCCTGAACTCAATGGCACGTCTGGGCAGGACCGCCAACGATGGTCCTCCTTCCCGCACCAGGAACACCAGGGGAAGAGGCTGGCCGGGTCCTCCAGCATTTAATAAAGGCTGATGCAGCTTACATTTCTTCAGCTGCTGCTTTTCCTGCCTTTGCCGATGTCTGCTCTTCTTTCCTTTCCATGCAGTCCTGTATCTAAAGGGATAGTTTTTGTACGGCTCCTGCATTGATTTTCTCACTGTGGGTCTCGAGCACAGTAATACAGGGCAGAGTCTTCAGTCTTCAGGCTGGCCCAGTAACACAGCATGCTGTTGGAATTGTCTCTGGAGATGGTGAATCTTCCCTGGACAGAAAAGTGCATAGGGCAAAATAAAGGGATTTAAACAAAAAAAAAAAAAGCCCACAACAGAAAAAGAAGCTTACAAAAACAAGGTTTCCAGGCTGGGCAATGCCTTCACTGGATTCAAATTTACCAAAACCAAAACCAAAACCTCAGCTCCCTCCTCTGCATGAGAAGCAGAGGCCTCCTTTTATGTCAGGTGGCTGGGCGCTGATTGATCATTAATTAACCTAATCAACTAATCAACCCCAGCCACCTGAACATAATAAACCCAGGGAGGGAAATTAACCCCATTCCTGCCAATTTAAAAAGGGCAGAGCTTTGCTCTGCCACATGTGCTTATTGAAAGAAAGAAAGTGTTGTAACCAGCAGACAGGCTACCTCTCCTCCTGCTCCTATCTGCACTGCAGCAGAGTTAATAGGAAGTGAAGCCCTGGACATTAGCATACATTTTTCTGCATTATTTAAAGCAGCTTGTTTATATTGCTGACTCCCAGAAACACTGCACACTTTAATCCCTCTACAGAGACAGAGGGGCTGGAGAAATGTGTCAAACAAATCTTATTATTATC
>NW_024474722.1:0-368 GCF_017654505.1 Polyodon spathula
ATCAACTCAAGTCATGTGTTTTATAATTGATGATTTCTCATTTATAATCAGGACCTTGAATATTTCAAGGAGGGATTTTCTCATCTTTAATTGAGACCCATGTGTCAGTTTAGACTCAGCCTAGACAGAGTATTGAGCACTAGTAGAACAATCAGCCCATTAGCACAGATTATCAGCAAACAACTGGGCCCTGATTGATTCACAAAGATCATTGTTTAAAGGGTAGCTGGCACAGTCATCATGCTTTAAATACACACCCCTTATTGATTTTAGGAAAGAAGATTTTTGCAATTTTTCTTTGGCGAATTCACAAGTAAACTGCTTTGATTCCATCTCCATCCTGCTTGTAAGAGATCTGGAGAAATGTG
>NW_024474723.1:0-1076 GCF_017654505.1 Polyodon spathula
TTCAAAGCAGATATTCCTTGCATAAATACATGAGCTCTACAGCCTGTTTTCAATCTCTCCCTGCTTGTTCAAAACCTACAGCCTTATAATTATTGGGACAGTGAAGTCAAAATTGCTATTTCTGCTGTACACTCAAGCAATATGATAGTACGAGGAAAAGATGAATATGAGGCAAAAGTACAGAATGTCTCCTTTTATTTCTGGCTGTTTCAATACATACATATTTTACCAACTAAGAGAAGCTCAGAGGTCCATCCCCCCATTTTACGTGAGCAGAAGTATTGGGACAATTCATCTTAAACCAACTATAGGAAGCATAAAAGTGAGTACTTAGTCGCAAATCCCTTGCATGCAACAACAGCAGTGACTCTGCGACCCACTGGCATCACCAAACTCTTGGTAACGTCCGTTGAGATGCTTTGCCAAGCCTTTACTGCAGCCATTTCCAGCTGTCGCTTGTTTTGGGGAGTTTCTGAGTTCAGTCTCCTCTTCAGCAAGTGAAATGCATGTTCGATCAGATTTAAATCAGGAGATTCATTCTGCTTGAGCGTACAGCAGAAATAGCACTTTTGACTTCACTGTCCCAATACTTATGGAGGGCAGATAATAACGTATTCTATTATTATTATATAATAATAATAATAATAATAAGAAATATATAATAATAATAATAATGTAACACTAGCTACATGAACGCAGCATAAGTAATTTTCTGCATGCCGCTCTTAATTGAGTATCAGAATACCTGGCCAGGTTAATTTAATTCTCAGTTTAATTGCTAAATAACTAATTTTGTTCTCATTTTTAAAGTGGGCCTTTCAGATTCCATAAGGTAAAATTAGGTGCAGCTTTTTCAATTTCCTGTTAACTCTTGGTAGGGGTTTATCTCTGCACTGGACTTTCTCTCTTGTTTTAACTGAGGATCTTTCCTTTAATTGCCTCATGGACATTCCATTTAGATTCAGCTGTTTCCCTTAATTGCCTTCGCAAAGGTCTTATTGGGCTTGATGTATCATTAAGTCTAAGTATCTTAATTGGTGGCTCTTTAAATAGGACTATTACTTGCTGGTGGGGAG
>NW_024474724.1:0-50000 GCF_017654505.1 Polyodon spathula
CTTACGCCTTCAAAGTCTTACTTTCGCCTTCTTAACCCTCACATGATCGGAGCCAAGAGGCTGAGAAGCGATGCCCAAAATGGTTTTGGTCAAACGCCCCGGGCGCGGCCGCCCGCAGCAGCAGTCGTGGTACTTGCTTCTCGGGCGGGCGGAGGCGGATGGGAGGGAAGAAGGAAGGAAGGAAGGAAGGAAGGAAGGAAGAGGGAAAGGTGCCGGGATCCAACGGGGGCGACCGCCCTTGCTGTGATCGTTCTGCTTTTAAACTCCAGGTGGAGCACCTCCCTGAGGGGAAGGGCTGTCCAAAAAATGGATCGAACTCGTAAATGCTCATCTACACGGAAATCTTTAGTAAAAGGCGAAAGGTGCATTCGAGCTGTAGAGAAGCCAGAATGTGCCTTTGCTGGCGGCCGAGCCCTACCGGCGGGCCCAAAGGCCCAAAGGCCCTCCCCACTGCCAAGCGGCAGCGAGGCCACGCACGAAACACAAAAACATGGAACTCTTCCCAAAAAGCATCTGCCGTTCCGCCCCGGCGAAAGGGCGCTTTGCTGCTGATGCTGCTGCTGAACACGGCCTGCTGCGTGCGTTAGCCTGCCTGAATAATATGAAATCTGAAAAAAAAAAAAAAAAAAAAAAAAAAAAAAAAAAAAAAACGAAAAGAACGGGAAAACGGCGCGGAATAAACGGGGGTCTCCAGGAGGGCGGGGAGGGTGGGGCTCTCTCCCGCTCGGCTCTCTCTCTCCCTCGCTCTTCTCTCTCTCTCTCTCTCTCTCTCTCTCTCTATCTCTCTTCTCTCTCTCTCTCCTCTCTCTATCTCTCGCTCCTCTCCTCTCTTTTGACCTTTCTGAGAAATGGGCACCGTTCCCGGAGGTACTGCCATAACGGGTCGATGCGTGGAGTGGACGGAGCAAGACCCGCTCCCATCTCCCGCTTCCAAAATTCCATTTAATATAGACGGTCCCATAGGGGGAGTATCAGTATTAAACTGACTAAGAAGAACAGATTTTTTTTTTTTTTTTTTTAATTAATAAAATTTAATCTTATCATGAAACAAAACAATTATACATCAAAACAAAAAATAAAAAACTTCTATACTTTTCAAAATCAAATACTTATTCATAAACAAAAAAGTCATATCTCAAAAAACAGAACTCAAAAACATTAAACACAAATATCCTTACTCAAAATCACCAATAAATACGATTATACATCAACACAATACTTCTTTCATGAAAAACAAGACATATATCAAAATAAAAGCAGTCTTTCTTTAACTCCTATCTTGACATTTTTTCTTTTCTTCCAGCTCCTTTTCCTTCCACCTCGCATTCTTCAGTAGTCGCTGTCTCTCTGCGTGGTATCGTCCTACCTCCTCCTCTGTTGGATTTCTTTTCCTCATCCTTAGCTCCCATGCCACCAATTCAGAATACTCCTTCCTACAGAACTGCAGCATAAGGACCTCCTCCTTCCCATCACCTCTCCCAGAATCCCACGTTCTAAGTTCTGGCTCTCTCCTTTGTTCCTCTCTGGCTTTCTTCTTCTCCTCTTCCTCCACACTCTCACTCCAACTCGGGCCAGCTGTTCCTCTTACCCTTCTTGACTCTCCTTCACTAGCCAACTCCTCATTCCCTCTTTCTTTCCTCTTCTTCTGTACATCCACCTCCATTGGGTCAGGAGTGGACTGCTTTTCTGAGGCCCTCTGCTGGTCGACCTTTGAAGCGCCTTCTCCCTTCTTCTTTTCCTTAGTTCCTGTAACTCCGCCCCTTTCCTTTGTCTGCCCTGGTGCTGTTTTTCCCGCCATTCCGCCTCCATCCTTCTGGACTCCTCCCCCAACACTTGCTCCTTTGTTTGGCTCTGTGTCCATTTCTTCCAGTCCTTTAGTTTTCTCTGGCTTCTTGCTCGGCTGTTCTTTCTCTTTTCTGTCACTTTCCTTCTTAGCCCCGTCGCTGGCTGCTTGCGCATAACTTTTAGCTCTCTGTGGGCAGTCCCTGTACAAATGCTCCTTGGAGCCACAGAGGTTGCACACAACTCCACTGGGGCAATCCCTGGACACATGCCCTGTCTGTCGGCAGTTCTTACAGACCACTTCCTCACAATCTGCAGCGAAATGACCAGTACTGTTACATTTAAAACATGTTCTTGGCTGCCCTCTGTAAAATACCGTTCCCCTCACCGCTCCTATCATCAGGTCAGACCGAATGTGAACCATCCTCCCTTCACTGATGAACAGTCTTGCTGAAAACTTCCACACTCCATTCCAAACTTTCTCAGTGTCCATTACCTTCTCTGGCACCTCTGTTTTCAGCTCACAGCTCCTCTTCAAACTGGTAGTGATGTCCTCCACCGGTACAAACGGGCAGGACATCGACACGAACACTGCTCTCCAGTCCATGAGAAACAGCGGTTCCAGGTTAAAAACACTGGCCGGCAGCCTCTCCTTGTTCTCCTCGAACACCTTCATCACCTTCCAGCAATCTTCTTCTGTGTACAGGGTCAGGTCAAATCTTCCCTTTGCTATGAAGTCCTTTAAACACAGCACCTCTTCTGGATCCAGCTTGAATAGCTCGAACAAGACCTCCAGGACAAACTTTCTCCTCCCCCATAATCCACTCAACTGCTTCAGTTGGAATCGCAGGGTGTTCCTTCCTCTCATTCCTTCTTCCATTTCTCCAGCAATTTTCTTTCCAGCTAACGCTTTCCAGATATTACTTTCGCCTTCTCTGTTCTCTTGATAGGAGCCAAGAGGCCGAGAAGCGATGCCCACAATGGTTTTGGCCAAACGCCCCGGGCGCGGCCGCCCGCCGCAGCAGTCGTGGTACTTGCTTCTCGGGCGGGCGGAGGGAGGAAGGAAGGAAGGAAGGAAGGAAGGAAGGAAGGAAGGAAGGAAAGTTGACGGGCTCCAACGGGGGCGACCGCACTTTTCTGTGCTCGTTCTGCTTTTAAACTCCAGGTGGAGCCCCTCCCTGAGGGGAAGGGCTGTCCAAAAATTGGATCGAACTCGTAAATGCTCCTCTCCACGGAAATCTTTAGTAAAAGGCGAAAGGTTCATTCGAGCTGTAGAGAAGCCGGAGCGTGCCTTTGCTGGTGGCCGAGCCCTTCCGGCCGGCCCAAAGGCACTCCCCTCTACCAAGCGGCAGCAAGGCCACGCAAAACAAAAAAAGGGAACTCTTCCCAAAACGCATCTGCCGTTCCGCCCCGGCGAAAGGGCGCTTTGCTGCTGCTGCTACACTGGCCTGCTGCGTGCGTTAGGCCTGCCTGAATATGAAATATGAAAAAAAAAAAAAAAAAAAAAAAAAAAAAAAAAAAAAAAAAAAAAAACAGAAACGGGAAAACGGCGCGTCCCAGGAAAGGGGAGGTGGGGAGGGGGGGAGGGAGGGTGGGGCTATCTCGTCCTCTCTCGCTCGCTCGCTCGCTCTCTCTCTCTCTCGCTCTCACTCTCCTTTTGACATTTCTGAGAAGTGGGCACCGTTCCCGGAGGTACTGCAATACGGGGTCGATGAGTGGAGTGGACGGAGCAAGCCCCGCTTCCAGCTCCCGCTTCCAAAAATCCATTTAATACAGACGGTCCACCTATGGGGGACGTATAAGATATTAAACTGATAAGAAAAGGATTTTTTTTTTTTTTTTTTTTTTGGAAAATAAGTTATTTTTAATCTTATCATTTAAACAATACTCCAACAAAACAAAATCATTCACAAAAAACACAAAACTTATTATCATTTACAAAAACTAAAAACTACTAAACACAAAATATATCTTTTTACATATAAAACAATAACTAAGAAAATAAACAAAAACTAATTCAAAAACCCCAACAAAAATTCATCCGTCTTTCTTTTTTCCAATACAGTCAAAACCCACAAAACAAAACATTATTAAAAAAAAACAATCAAAAGTCTTTCTTTAGCTCTAGAACTTTTCTAGATGTCTTCTTCCTCACTGGTCCACTTCCAATTTGCCAAAATCCAAAATTCTCTGTCTCTCTTCCTCGTATCTTTTCCACTCTGTTTTCCGTAATCATTTTCCGTCCTCATTCTCTCCTTCACGTCACAGCCTCTTCATATTCCTTTGGACCTAAAGTTTCACATTAATTTCTCTTCTGCTGTTTCACCACCTCTTTGTTCGTTCTCTGCTCCTTAGCAGTACTCTTCCTCCTCTTCCATTGCTTCACCCCAACTCTGACCCGTTGTCACACCCTCCTTTCCTCCTCTTATCTTTCTTGATGGATCCTCGCTAGTCCTCACCTCCTTTCCTTCTCTCTCCTTTCTCTTCCTCTGCACCTCTCCCTCCTCCATCGGAACAGAAGCGGAGCGCTCCTCTAAGGTCCCCTGCTGGTCTCTTGTTGCACCGCAGCCACCTCTCTCTTCTCCCTCCTCCCCCGAAACTCCACCCTTTTCCTTTGTTTGCTCCTGTTTTAGTTTTCCCGCCATTCCACCTTCTCCTCTGGGGACTCCTCCCCCAACACTCACTCCTTTGCCTTTCTGAATTTCTTTTTCCTCTGGCACTGTCCCAGTCTTTGTTTTCTTTTCAGGCTGTTCCTTTGTTTTCTCTTCTTCTTTTTTCTTCTTCTCCCCACCCTTAGCTGCTTGGGCATAGCTCTTTGCACTCTTTGGGCAGTCTCTGTACATATGCTCTGTAGAACCACAGAGATTACAAATCCATCCCCTAGGGCAGTCTCTGGAAACATGACCTGTCCCTTGGCAGTTTTTACATAACACTTCCCCACATTCAGCAGCAAAGTGTCCTTCTCTGTTACATTTGTAACACACTTTAGGTTGTCCCCTGTAATACAATGTTCCTCTCACTGCTCCTATTGTCAAATGAGGTCGGATATGAATCACCCTCCCTTCCCTCACATGCAGCTTAGCAGTATATTTCCAGACACCATTCCACACATTTTCAGAATCCATTACCTTCACTGGAAACTCACTCTTCAGCTCACAGTTCCTTTTCAAAACCGTTGTAATGTCCTCTTCTGGCACGAATGGACTGGACATAGTCACATAAACCATTTTCCACTCCCTCAGAAACCATGGTTCCATGACAAACACACTAGCCGGCAGCACCTCTTTATTCTCTTCATACCTCTTTAGCATTTCCCAGCAGGCCTCCTCCGCTTTCATAGTCACGTCGAATCGACCTTTGGCAATATAATCCTTCACGCAAAGAATATCCTCTGCTTCCAATCCAAAAAACCCGAACAAAACTTCCAGCACAAACTTCCGCCTCCCCCACAATCCAGTCAGTTGTTTCAACTGGAAATAGAGAGTATTCCGTCCTTCAGCTCCTTCTTCCATTTTTGCTCAAAAAACTCTTTCCAGCTTACGCCTTCAAAGTCTTACTTTCGCCTTCTTAACCCTCACTTGACCGGAGCCAAGAAGCCGAGAAGCGATGCCCACAATGGTTATAGCCAAACGCCCCGGGCGCGGCCGCCCGCCAGAGAAGCCGTGGTACTTGCTTCTCGGGCGGGCGAAGGCGGGAGGAGGGAAGGAAGGAAGGAAGGAAGGAAGGAAGGAAGGAAGGAAGGAAAGGTGCCGGGCTCCAACGGGGGCGACCGCCCTTTCTGTGCTCGTTCTGCTTTTAAACTCCAGGTGGAGCCCCTCCCTGAGGGGAAGGGCTGTCCAAAAATTGGATCGAACTCGTAAATGCTCCTCTCCACGGAAATCTTTAGTAAAAGGCGAAAGGTTCATTCGAGCTGTAGAGAAGCCGGAGCGTGCCTTTGCTGGTGGCCGAGCCCTTCCGGCCGGCCCAAAGGCCCAAAGGCTCCCCTCTGCCAAGCGGCAGCGAGGCCACGCACGAAAAACAAAAACAGGGAACTCCTCCCAAAAAGCATCTGCCGTTCCGCCCCGGCGAAAGGGCGCTTTGCTGCTGCTGCTACACTGGCCTGCTGGGTGTGTTAGGCCTGCCTGAATATGAAATATGAAAAAAAAAAAAAAAAAAAAAAAAAAAAAAAAAAAAAGAACGAAAGAAAAGAGCGGGAAAACGGCGCGTCCCAGGAAAGGGGAGGTGGGGTGGGGGGGAGGGTGGGGCTCTCTCTCTCTCTCTCTCTCTCTCTCTCTCTCTCTCTCTCTATCTCTCTCTCTCTCTTTTTGACCTTTCCCTTTCTGAGAAATGGGCACCGTTCCCGGAGGTACTGCAATACCGGGTCGATGCGTGGAGTGGACGGAGCAAGCCCCTGTTCCATCTCCAGCTTCCAAAAATCCATTTAATATAGTCGGTCCCCCGATGGGGGACGTATCAGATATTAAACTGATAAGAACAGATTTTTTTTTTTTTTTTTTTGGAAAAATAATTTTATTTAATCTTCTCACTAAAATGACAGTGTTGTTCACAGTTATAACATTTAAAAAATCAGTCATTTTCAAACATTATACTTTACAGCACTCTAAAACTATGGTTGCATCCCATTATACATGCAACTAGAAACATGACAGCAAGATATCCTATTTTCTAACAGTTTAAAACCCTGGTAAAACATCTACATTTCATGATACATCCATTGCACAGGTAAACTCATAGTCTATTGATTGTAAAAATTAAAGCACATTAATACAGGCAGGTACCGTAAAACTGTTTAAAACCTCACTCACTCAATTGTGAAAACCAGAGTATGTGTCATAAATAATCTGCTTCACCCCCTATTGTGAGCCCCCTAACCAACTCCAGACCGGCCCGCAAGGGCACACCAGCTGCCACGCCACTTCTTCCTCGCGCTGTCATGCCCTTCCAGTATCCCGTCCCGAAGCTGGTACTCGCTGAGGCTGCGGCAGGCCAATTTCATGCACTCCTTTCCATCCATGTATTTCTTCTTGAAGACCAACACGTTTCTTGTAGCCCACAGAGCATGATTGACACAATTTATGACAATCCATAAACACACCCCATCCTTCTTATTTGTTTTGCTCGGGGTTATACCGTACAAGACGTGTTTGCTCTCCAATTGGTCATAGTCCATGAAACTCCCGATCAGCCCCCTTGCCTCCTTCCAGACTTTCTGGGCCTGCACACAGCCCCAGAGTAGGTGTTCCACTGTTTCTTCTGCCCGGCAGCCCTCAAAAGGGCATCTCGGGTTCTTGGCCAGCGATCTTCGGTGCATGACAGCTCTTACCGGGAGAATCTGGTGTACCACCTGCCAAGCCTGGTCCTTGTGTCGGTTCAAGAGGCTCGGATGAGCCACCTGTCGCCAAATTCCTTCCACAACCTGTGGGTGAAAAAAGGAAATATCGCACATTTTATCTCTGTCCTTCACAATTGCCAAGACCTTCCGGGATTCTTTCCATGCCTCGGGTTCGATTTCTGTTAAAACTTGTGCCTGTAAAGTTTTCTTTATTTTGTTATAACAGTAGGGCAAATCTTCTGACAAGGGCACCGACAAGGAAGAGTGAAACATTTTAAAAGCTCTTAAAGATCCCCCCAAATAAAACTTTACAAAACAGGCAGCCTTACACTTCCCGAACAAACACAAGTTCACATGCACCCACGTGAACCTCAGCAGCAAGGTTTGTGCCAAGTCCGGGATCCCCTTTCCTCCACACCTCACACTCCTGTACACAACCTCCCTTCTTAACATCTCGCACTTCATTCCCCAGAAGAAGCACATCACCTTTCTTGTTAAAATTCTTAAAACGTCCCTAGATGGGGGGTACACAATAGCCACGTACAATAACATTGGTAAAATCACTGCCTTTAAAATTAGTCTTTTACCTTCAAAAGATAGCTCCCTGAGACTCCACAGACCCAGTTTCTGGGACACCTTACTCGTCACCTCTTCCCAGCTCTTCTGTCCAGACCCCTGTGCGTTCACTTTGATTCCCAGCATCCTAATACAATCTGTTTTAAAACACAAATCTATACTGGGTACTCTGCCCCACCTTCCAAACAGCATACACTCACTCTTGTTCCTGTTCAGTTTTGACCCCGAAGCACTGCAGAAATCTTCGGTCCGCTCCAAAGCCTTCACAATGGAGAGCTCATCTCGACAGACAATCGATACATCATCCATGTATAGTAAACACTTTACTTGATCCCCTTTGCTACCAGGTATAAACAGTCCACTGATTAACCTTTCAGCCCTGATTGCGTTTGCTAGCGGTTCCATGCAACAAATAAATAATAGAGGTGATAAAGGACAGCCTTGGCGCACCCCACTCCGAATCTTAACTGGTTTGGTCGTGCTCCCATTTACCAAAATAACACTTTCGATCTCTGAATACAAGATTTTAATCCAATTCACGAACCTGATCGGAAACCCCATTTTGGACAATACACCAAACATGTACTTGTGCGCAATCCTATCGTATGCCTTTTCTAAGTCCAAATTCAGGACGCAAAGCGGGAGCTCCCTCTCCCTGGCATAACCGATAGTGTCCCTCATGAGTATCAGGCTGTCCATTATCCTCCTCCCCGGGACTGCACATACCTGGTCCGGGTGAATGACAGTATCGATAACCTTCTTCATTCTGCAGGTAATGAGCTTTGCTAGTAGTTTGTAGTCTGTGTTCTGCAGGCTGATTGGACGCCAGTTCTTTAGGTCTTCTCTGTCACCTTTCTTGTGTAGGAGTGTGATGATTCCCCTCCGAAAGGAAGGGGGCATTTCTCCAGCATTACAAATCTCCCTGAATAAAACTAATAAATCAAATTTTAAGACATCCCAAAATTCAATATAAAATTCTATTGGCAGTCCATCTCCCCCTGGTGTTTTATTCAACTTAAAAGACTTGGCTATACTTTCCATTTCTAAAACAGTGAAATCCACACACATATTTTCTGTTTGCACCCCCTGTAAAACCTTATCAATGTTTTTTAAAAGGTCATTACATCTCCCCTCGTCTATTTCTTTCTCTTCGTACAGCTGTCCATAAAAGTTTTCTACCACCTCCAGTATTTCCCCCTGCTCCGTCCTTGTTTTCCCATCCTCCCCCTTCAATCCTGCCATGCCTTTCTTTCTCTCCACCACCTTTTTAAAAAAGAACCTTGTACATTTCTCATTATTTTCCAGGCATTCTGCTTTGCTTAAGAATATAACCCTGTCACATTTCCTTTTAAACACCTCTTGTATTTTCCTTTTTGTTTCTGCAATCTGCTGGAAGACCTCCGCCCCTGCCCTTGCCTGCGTAAACAATCTTTGCAGCTTTATTTGCAGTATTTTGTACTTCATCTTTTCCTTTTGCACCTTACTTCTACTTTCACCAATAAAAAAATTCTGGATCTTTGTTTTCACCATCTCCCACCACTCTGCCTCTGTGTTATAAAATCCTTTTAAGCTCCTCCACCCCTCATACCATTCTTTGAACCTTTCCTTAATTCCTTTCTCTCTTAACAACTTTGTGTTTAGTTTCCATATTCCCCTTTTGTTTTCTACTACCACCCCTAAATCGAACTTCCCACTCACCATCAGGTGGTCGGAGAAAAAGACTGGTGTCAACACACATTGTGTACACTTTATATCCCCTGTCATAAACACCATATCGATTCTTGACTTGCTCTTCCCCTGGGGGCTAAACCAAGTGAAACCTCCCTTGACATTTAAGGATCTGTACACATCTATCAATTTAAAATCTTTAACGATCTGCAGTAACAGCCCGGATGTCTTGTCTAATTTAAAACCTTTCAACCCCTCCTGCCTATCCTTTGAAGATAGGACACAGTTCCAGTCACCCCCCATTAAGATTGGTAATGCTGTAACTAAAAAAGGTCTTAACCTATTAAACAAGGCAAATCTCTCCTCTTTGTCCGGTGATGCATAAACATTAATTAAGATGAGTTCTTTCCCACCATATAAAACTCTCGCCATTAATGCCCTTCCATCCATTATAACCATGCTTTCTTTTATTGCACACTTCTTAGTTTTCAATAAAATTGCCACCCCGGCATTCCTATTTTCGTTTGTTCCGGACCACACTGACTCCCCCACCGTCCACCTTTCCTCCCAATGCTTATATTCTTTACTAAAACCAATTCCACATTCCTGCAGAAACATGATATCTGCATCGATTCCCTTCAAATAATCTAAAACAGACATGCTCCTAACTGAGCTAACTATGCTCCTGACGTTCACAGAAGCCACAGAAAGATTCATAGCCATCAGAAGATATAAAACACACAGTCATCTCTACTACTTGTGTAAAGACCCTGCCTGTAACACCTCCTCAAAATTCCTCTCATTCTCACTCCCCACATACTCTTGTCCCCCATAATCCTGTTCCCCCGGAGAAAACGTCCTCTCACTCAAAGGGGAGTCTATAGTGGGAGAGGAAGCCAAAAAACCACACCCACTTCCCCCTTCCTGATCGTTCCCTTCTGTCTCTATTTTCTTTTTACGTCCTTTTTTGTTTTTCCCTCTCTTCTCCTGTTCTTCCTCCATTTTCCTCTTCTCTATTTTCTTTTCCTTCCCCCTGACCTTTTGTCCTGTCCCCGTCTCCACTACACTCCCCGTATCGGACACGTCCCCCTCCGAACCTTCCTCCATTTCACTACCTTCTGTTTCACTATCCTCCTCCTTTTCTTCAAACATCTCAATTGCCCTTGTCCCACTTTGCTCTCCCATTTCTTTCCCTTCCCCCACAATCACACCCCCTGTATTTACATTCTCCTCCCCTCCCACAAAGACCCTCCCTTCCTCCCTCTCCTTACTTGTTGCTTCACCAGCCTTCCCATCAGCCCTTTCACCACTTCCTCCACCAATCACCTCCCTGTGTACAGTCTGAAACTCAACCGCTTCATCCTCAGATTGAGAAACACACAAATCCTCCACCAACACAGAAACCGCTTGACTGGCTTCATTCTTTGCCAAATCTGTTCTCTCCAGCTCCTCTGCCTCCTTCTCCCCTACATTCTCATTCCCCTTATCTTTGTTTGTTTTAACTTTATTTGCAAAAGAGTTTGGGCACTCCCTGAAAAAATGGTCCTGACTACCACACAAATTACAGGCCCTCCTTATTGAGCATTCAGAGGCCACATGACCAAGCTCTTTACAAATATGGCATGCTACTTTATCGCAGGCTACTGCCAGGTGCCCCAACTCTCCACACCTTCTACAAAGTTTTGGCTGGCCCTGATAGTGGACAAACCCCCGGTTTGCACCTAGTGCAATATCTGATGGAATATGCCTCAGGCCTCCATACCCCCCTGGCTTCGGATGCAGCTCCACTAGCACCCTCCACGACCCATTCCATATTCCGTCCGCATCCTCCACTCTAGCTGGAGCCCTCAGTACGTTGCAGTACCTGCACAGCCATGTTCTTACATCTGCCCCTTCTACAGACTCATTGAACATTCTTACCACCACCACCTTTCGTCTATTGTCCGACAAAGCAGTCACCTCAAATTTCCTTAGCAAATCATGCCCAGTTAACAGCTCATACTTACCCCAAAACCGATTCAACACCGCCTCTGTGCTAAAGCTCACCTCCCACACATTCCCCTTCCCCACAGAAATAATACAGTTCACCTCACATGGAACAAGACTGAACAAACCCTGCAAAACATTCCTTGAGAACTCTAACCTACTCAATTCTAACTTCCCTTCACCCTCTAAATAAGCCTGTCTCACTGCAAACCTAACACAGTTAAAGCGCCTCACACCAGACATATATGTAGACATCTTTACCAGAAAAAAGTAACCAAATATACAACAAATAAAACACAATGAAGGAAACCCCGAAGGGCCCTACCCCCAAAAAGCAAAGACTCCTCTCTCTCTCCTCTGTTCTTTTCTCTCCTTTCCACAAAAAAGAATCCGGGGCACCTGGGAAAAAAACTAACAAAGAAACAAGTTAACACCAAAACCACCTTCTATAATTTTCAAAAAACGCCTAGAAAGCGCGATCACTTCACCAACAACTGCTGCGGTCAAGCCACATACACTTGTCTGAGCCAAGAGGCCGAGAAGCGATGCCCACAATGGTTTTGGCCAAACGCCCCGGGCGCGGCCGCCCGCCGCAGCAGTCGTGGTACTTGCTTCTCGGGCGGGCGGAGGGAGGAAGGAAGGAAGGAAGGAAGGAAGGAAGGAAGGAAGGAAGGAAGGAAGGAAAGGTGCCGGGCTCCAACGGGGGCGACCGCCCTTTCTGTGCTCGTTCTGCTTTTAAACTCCAGGTGGAGCCCCTCCCTGAGGGGAAGGGCTGTCCAAAAATTGGATCGAACTCGTAAATGCTCCTCTCCACGGAAATCTTTAGTAAAAGGCGAAAGGTTCATTCGAGCTGTAGAGAAGCCGGAGCGTGCCTTTGCTGGTGGCCGAGCCCTTCCGGCCGGCCCAAAGGCCCAAAGGCCCTCCCCTCTGCCAAGCGGCAGCGAGGCCACGCACGCAAAACAAAAACAGGGAACTCCTCCCAAAACGCATCTGCCGTTCCGCCCCGGCGAAAGGGCGCTTTGCTGCTGCTGCTGCTGCTGCTGCTACACTGGCCTGCTGCGTGTGTTAGGCCTGCCTGAATATGAAATATGAAAAAAAAAAAAAAAAAAAAAAAAAAAAAAAAAAAGAACGAAAAAGAGCCGCCGAGAGGGTCCTTTCCCTCAACACCCTACCACCCCCCTCCCACCCGGGAGGTGGAGAGAGAGGAGAGGGGGAGCGAGGTTTTGTGGAGGAGTTAGAGGGAGAGAGCGTCGAGCGAGCGGAGGAGAGAGAGGAGGAGAGGAGGTAGCTCTCTCTCTCTCTCTTTTTGACCTTTCTGAGAAATGGGCACCGTTCCCGGAGGTACTGCAATACCGGGTCGATGCGTGGAGTGGACGGAGCAAGCCCCGCTTCCATCTCCCGCTTCCAAAAATCCATTTAATATAGACGGTCCCCCTATGGGGGACGTATCAGATATTAAACTGATAAGAACAGATTTTTTTTTTTTTTTTTTTTTTATTAATGAAAAAGAAATACACATATATACATCCACAAAACACGATTAAACATCACAATATAAATACATATAATCACAAAAAAACTAACTTATACATACAACAAAACCGACACATTACACTATCACATTACATCCATTTCAACTATACAACAAATACAAATCATAATCACACTTGTCATTCCATTTCCTACAGGATAACATGTGCCCCTAACAATATGCCAATCCTACTTCAAATAAACAAGCATCAAGATCTCATCCCACGCCAGTAGCCCACAGATCTCCTCTTCTCCATTCCTCCAGCTTCCATCTCCTCTTCGCCTCTTGACGGCCAAGACGCAAGGCGTCTCTTAGGACATAGCCCTCCACCTGGCTTAGTCCCATTTCAAGAACCGCCTGGGCAGGCAGGCTCACGCCCTTGACCACTAAACAGTTCCTTGCCCTCCAGATCGCATCACACAGACAGCGTATTAGCACCCACAGCCTACTCCACTGCACTTTGCTTATCTTCCCTTGGTCCTTCTTCAGGGACCCATAGAGCACACGCTGCCTGTCTATGAGCAGCTGACCCCGGAACAAGTCCAGGATGGAGCCTGCCTCACTCCACACCTTCTGCACCTCCATACAGTCCCACAGCGCATGCCCGACAGTTTCTTCCTCCTTACATTTCTCCCTCGGGCACCTGGGAGACCTCCCCAGCTTGCGTGCATACATCACCGCTCGAACTGGCAATACTTCGTGGGCCACCAACCAAGACAGATCTCGATGCTCGTTCATCAGGGCAGGATGACTCGCGTTCTGCCACACCTCTGGCATCTCGTCTAATACAAGGCCATGAACCGGACACATATCCCCATTATCCTGCAGAAAATTAAACAGAGATTTGCCATTAACAACAATTTCAGCCTTACAACCCTCCAAACCCCGGGACACCACAAATCTCTTAATTAATGCATAATGATAGGGCAGATCAAAGGCTGTTGGCACAGACAACGGCACGGACATCCACTTCAGACTCCTCAAATAGGCACTAATATAGTACCTCACAAAACAAGCACCTTTCGACACCCCATTCATACACATAGTGAAATGTAATGCACAAAATTTTGACATTAAGAACATCTGGATATCTGGCATCCCTTTCCCCCCCTTTAATTTATCCTTCCCCACCACACTCCTCCTCACTCTTTCCCACTTCCCCTGCCAAAAAAAACGGAACACAACTCTGTTTAACAGCGTCACCACATTTCTTGGTGGCGGAAACACGACCGCCACATACAAAAGCAGCGGCAAAATTACCCCCTTTAACACCATCACCCTCCCCTCCATTGTAAGCCTCCTCAGCCTCCAAAACCCAAGCTTCTTATTGACCCTGCTCCCCACCTCCTCCCAGTTCTTTCCCCCTGAGCCATTGGCATCAAAAATGACCCCCAAAATCTTAATACAATCCTCCTTAACATTTAATTTAATATTGACCCTCCCATCCCAGTTCCCATAGAACATTGCCTCTGACTTGTCCTGGTTGAGTTTTGACCCGGAAGCACGGCAAAAAACCTCTGCATTCTCCAACGTTCTTCGGATGGACAACTCGTCTCGACAAAGGACACTAATATCGTCCATATACAGGACACATTTTACCTCCTGCCCCCCACTCCCAGGAATAGTTAGGCCTCTATACACTGGGTCCCTTCTCAACGCTTGTGCCAGCGGCTCCATACAACAGATAAACAGGAGCGGAGATAACGGACACCCCTGACGGACGCCACATTCCACACTAATAGGATTAGACAAAAACCCATTTACCAAAACCCTGCTATATACACCCTTATATAGCAGGCCCACCCAGTCTAAAAACCTCTTTGCAAACCCCATTTTTTGCAGAACACCAAACATGAACTGATGCGAGACCCGATCGTAAGCTTTTTCAAGATCTAAATTTAATATACATAATCGAATCCCTCTGTCTCTCGCGTAACAGATGACATCTCTCATCAATACCAGGCTGTCCGTGATCTTCCTCCCTGGAACGGCACAAGTTTGATCCAGGTGGATAACGTTCCCCAATACACCCCTCATACGTTGAGCCAATAATTTGCTGAAGAACTTAAAATCCTGGTTCAATAATGTGATTGGTCGCCAATTTTTTAGCTCAGTCTTATCCCCCTTCTTAAAAATCAAAGTAATAATACCCTCTCTAAATGAGGGAGGAAACTCCCCTTCCCCCTCCCCACACTCCCGAAACAAGGCCAACAGATCTGGTGCTACCAACTCCCAAAACTTTAAATAAAATTCCACCGGGAGTCCATCCCCCCCTGGTGTCTTGCCCAGCCTCACCCCCCTCACCACCTCATCTAACTCTTCCCTCGTGAAATCCACGTCCAGCTGCCCTCCATCCCCTACCTCCCGCTCCAGATGTCCTAACACCTCCTCCATAACCCCCACTTCAATTTTTTTCTTCCCATAAAGGCCCCCATAAAACTCCTCCACCACCCTCAACAGCCCCTCAGTAGTCTTAACTAAGGCCCCATTACCCCCTTTCATAGAGTCTATTAACTTCCTCCCATCCAACACTTTTTTAAAAAAGTACCGGCTACACTTTTCATTTTCCTCTAAATGCTTTTCCCTGCTCTTAAATAAGAGCCCCTTCACCCTCCTTTCTACCACCCCCCTCATCCTCTTCTTCACTTCCTTGATCTCTTCACTGAAGTCCAGCCCTGCATTGTAAAGCTTAGTTAAGCTCACTAGCTCCTTGAATAAACTCTTCTCCTGCCCTCTCTCCCTCTCCGCCTTCCTCCTCCCCACCCAAATAAAGAAATATTTAATTTTCTCTTTCACCAACTCCCACCATTCTGCCTGGGACCCACAAAGGTCCTTCAAGGACTGCCACTGACCATACCGCTCTCTAAACACCTCACACACCCAGTCATCCTCCAACAACCCACAATTCAACTTCCACACTCCCCTTCCTACATCCACACAATCTGTAAGGTCCACAGCAGCCTTCAGCGCACAGTGGTCAGAGAAGAACATTGGTACCAACACACACTCCTTGCACTCCACCCTCTGTGAGACAAACACAAAATCAATCCTGGATGCCTGGGTCCCATCCCCTTTCACCCAAGTGAACCCTCTTTCCCCCACATTGTTTACTTTAAAACAATCCACCAATCGAAAATCCTCCACTATTTCTTTTAGCAGTTTACTAGCTTTATCCAATTTGAACCCCTTCTTTATCTCTCGCCTATCCTCCATAGTTAACCCACAGTTAAAATCCCCTGCTACAATAACCGGCCTGCTCCTTATCAAATTAACCCTCAACTCTTTAAATAAACGTGCCCTCCCTTCCACCTCGGGCGGAGCATACACATTAAATAAACTAAAACTCTTCCCACAATATTCCGCCTCTACCTCCAGCACCCTACCTTTTTCAATAACTCTGTGGTTTCTAATCCTAACCCCCTTATTTTTAATCAAAACTGCTACCCCATCTGACTTGTTTTCATTTGACCCCGACCACACAGATGGCCCATAACCCCACCTCCCCTCATAAGTACTATTGTCCTCTAAATCAGGGATACCACACTCCTGTAAACACAATATATCACACTGTATCCCACTCAGATATAACAACACCATTTTACCCCTATCACAACTTTTGATACTCCTAACATTTAAAGTCACCACACTCAGAGCCATTGTAAAAAGGGTAAAAGCCATGCACACGCCGAATCTTTCATCATGATATAGCTAAGAGGGGCTTTTCCCCCCCCCCCTCCTGACAACCTACCACCACTTCCTCCCCCATACTTACCGCACCCGAGGCAAACACTCTCACACCCTCCAAATCCAGGAACGGCATCCCCCCGTCCTTCTCCGCACCGCCATCTCCTTTATATTCACTCCTAGAGGAAATGACAGAACTAGGGGACGAAAAACCCTCCTCCCCTACTCCCCCACCTCCTTCCTGCTCTTTTTTCTTCTTCCCCTTCTTTTGCCCTTCCACTCTGAAGAAACCCTCCCCCTCCCCCTTCTGTAACTTCCTTTTCCCTGGAGTCCTCTCCTGATCCATCTCCTCTTCCTCTGGGTTACCTTCCTCCTCCTCCTCCAGCCCTGATCCCTCTACACTAGACCCATCCCGCTCCTGCATCTCACAAAGAATACCTCCCCCTACCTCATCTACAGAACTCACTAAACCACTCTCCATACACACCTCCTCGCTCCTTCCACTGGACCCCTCTCCTAGGTCCTCACTCTCCCCCTCTGATGGAGATACCAGCAAATCATCTGCCAAAACAAATCCCTGCTGCTCTTTCCCCACCTCCTCCTGACTCTCCCTCACCCCCACCTCTCTGTTCTCCTCCCTCCCTCCCCCATCCTCCTGCTGCTCACATCCCCCTTCCTGCCTCCCATCCTCCTCACTCTCCTCTGCTTCCTCATACCCCTTAGCCTTATTGGCGAAGGATTTTGGACAATTCATAAAAAAGTGCTTCTCACTCCCACAGAGATTACACTTCCTCCTAACTTGACATTCCCTGGCCATGTGCCCCTCCTCCTTGCACACATTACATACCACTCTCTTACACACCACCGCTAAGTGCCCCATATCTCCACACTTCCTACACACCTTAGGCTGACCGAAGTAATGCACATACCCCCTGTCAGCACCCAGTGCAATATCAGAAGGTATATGCATAAACCCATCATATGTCCCCAACCCTGTCCACAACTCACACACCACCCTCCATGCCCCCGTCCACACCCCATCATCATCCCTCACTTTCATAGCTTCCCCCTTCACATTACAATACCTCCTCAACCAAGTGCACACATCCTGGCCTCTCACCACCTCTGAGCCCATCCTCACAATCACCACCCTTCGTGCATTATTTGTAAGTTTCTCCAAACTCAAATCCTTTATCACATCACTTCCCCTTAAGCTATTAAACCTTCTCACACAATCCATCATGCCCATTTCAGACGCAAAACTTACATCCCATTGTCGTCCTTTCCCTGTTGTAATAATACAATTCAAATCACTTGGCTTAAATCCCAACAACTTCTGTACAACCCCTCTGGAAAATTCAAGCCTATTCGAAAACAAACTCTCCTCCCCCTCACTCGACTCATTTACAGAGAACCTCACACAATTAAAACGGCGTCCCATTGGACCTGCCATTTTAGAAATTTGGAAAAAAAAACACCCACAAAAAGAGGAAAAAAAAGAAAAAAGAGAACAATACTTCACTAGAATGCAGATAAGGTGCCCTCAAAGGGTCCCCCTTACCTGCCAAGCAATACCGGCTCTTTCACTGGCTTCTGGTCTTCTCTCCTACCTCCAAAACCTCAGCTACCAGCAACCAATATTGCCACCGTTTACTGTACCGTTTACCGTACCGTTACCGTACCGTACCGTGTACCGTTTACCGTACCTTACCTATCACTTCACAGATCGAGCTGCGGTCAAGCCACACACTGGATCTGAGCCAAGAGGCCGAGAAGCGATGCCCACAATGGTTTTGGCCAAACGCCCCGGGCGCGGCCGCCCGCCGCAGCAGTCGTGGTACTTGCTTCTCGGGCGGGCGGAGGGAGGAAGGAAGGAAGGAAGGAAGGAAGGAAGGAAGGAAGAAGGAAGGAAGGAAGGAGGAAAGGTGCCGGGCTCCAACGGGGGCGACCGCCCTTTCTGTGCTCGTTCTGCTTTTAAACTCCAGGTGGAGCCCCTCCCTGAGGGGAAGGGCTGTCCAAAAATTGGATCGAACTCGTAAATGCTCCTCTCCACGGAAATCTTTAGTAAAAGGCGAAAGGTTCATTCGAGCTGTAGAGAAGCCGGAGCGTGCCTTTGCTGGTGGCCGAGCCCTTCCGGCCGGCCCAAAGGCCCTCCCCTCTGCCAAGCGGCAGCGAGGCCACGCACGCAAAACAAAAACAGGGAACTCCTCCCAAAACGCATCTGCCGTTCCGCCCCGGCGAAAGGGCGCTTTGCTGCTGCTGCTACACTGGCCTGCTGCGTGTGTTAGGCCTGCCTGAATATGAAATATGAAAAAAAAAAAAAAAAAAAAAAAAAAAAAAGAACGAAAAGAGCGGGAAAACGGCGCGTCCCAGGAAAGGGGAGGTGGGGAGGGAGGGTCTCTCTCTCTCTCTCTCTCTCTCTCTCTCTCTCTCTCTCTCTCTCTCTCTCTCTCTCGCTCTCTCTCTCTCTCTCTCTCTTTTGACCTTTCTGAGAACTGGGCACCGTTCCCGGAGGTACTGCAATACCGGGTCGATGCGTGGAGTGGACGGAGCAAGCCCCGCTTCCATCTCCCGCTTCCAAAAATCCATTTAATATAGACGGTCCCCCTATGGGGGACGTATCAGATATTAAACTGATAAGAACAGATTTTTTTTTTTTTTTTTTTTTTTTTTTTTTTTTTTGTAATTATTACAATCATGGTTAATAAACAGTCAACACATACACAAGTACAAGACTAACACATACAATTCACAATACCACAACAAATAACAAGAGAAAAAACATCCAAAAAAAACACAAGAAACATGTTACCATTACAAAACCAATCCACAAAATCAAAGAGATCTAGCTAATACTCTAAAAGCAAGTAACTAAACATGGTATTCTGAAAAAAAACCACAAAATCAACGACTAGCTAATACATAAAACCAATAACTAACATATATTCTGAAAAACACCATTTCTTTAAATTTACATATATGCAAATCAACCCCTGAACACAAACCCACATTGCCCAATAACACTATCCCCAAAAACTTTACCAAAAACAAAACAAACAAATCAACAAAAAAAAAAAAAAAAAAAAAAAAAACACAGCAGTCTTTACTTTAACTGCTCTCTTCACTTCTCCTTTTTTCCTTGAGCTCTTTTTCTTTCCATATTGCACTTTTCACAAGACGCTGTCTCTCCACCTTAAACCGACCAAGCTCTTCCTCTGTCGGAGTCCTTTTCCTCATTCTCAGCTCCCATGCCACCAGTTCTGCATACTCTTTCCTGCAAAACCGCATCATTAGTACATCCTCAGCATCCTCCCTCAACCCAGATTCCGATATCATAGGTTCTGGCACTCTTCCTTGAACCTCTCTGGCTTTCTTCTTCTCCTCTTCTTCCACCCTCTCACTCCAACTCGGCCCAACTGTTACACTCTCCTCTCTTCCTCTTACCCTCCTTGATTCACCTTCACTAGTCACCTCCTCATTCCCTCTTTCTTTCCTCTTCTTCTGCACATCCACTTCCATTGGGTCGGGAATGGATTGCTTCCCTGGGGCCCTCTGTTGGTCATCCTTTGAAATACCATCTCCCTTTTTCTTTCCCTTACTACCCGGAGCTCCGCCTCTTTCCTTTGTTTGCTCAGGTACCTTTTTTCCCGCCATTCCGCCTCCATCTTCGGAGACTCCACCCCCAACACTTGCTCTTTTGTTTGAATCTGTGTCTCCTTCTTTTGGTTCTTTAGCTTGCTCTGGTTTCTTGCTGGGCTGTTCTTTCCTCTCACTTTCCTTCTTTGCCCCATCTCTGGCTGCTTGTGCATAACTTTTTGCGCTTTGTGGACAATCCCTATACAAGTGCTCCTCAGAGCCACAAAGATTGCACACAACACTGCTGGGGCAATCCCTGGAAACATGCCCTGTCTGTCTGCAATTTTTGCAAACCACTTCCTCACATTCTGCTGCAAGATGCCCAGTACTGTTGCATTTAAAACATGTTCTTGGCTGTCCCCTATAAAACACCGACCCCCTCACTGCTCCTATCATCAGGTCAGGTCGAATGTGGACCATCCTCCCCTCCCTGATAAACAATCTTGCTGTATACTTCCATACTCCATTCCATACCTTCTCAGTGTCCAGTACCTTCCCTGGCATCTCGCCTCTCAACTCACAGCTCCTCTTCAAGCTGGTAGTGATGTCCTCCACCGGTACAAAAGGGCAGGACATCGACACAAACACTGCTCTCCAGTCCATGAGAAACAGCGGTTCCAGGTTAAAAACACTGGCCGGCAGCCTCTCCTTGTTCTCCTCAAACACTTTCATGGCCTTCCAGCAGTCTTCTTCCGTGTACAGGGTCAGGTCGAAAATTCCCTTCGCAATGAAGTCTTTCAAACACAGCACCTCCTCTGGTTCCAGCTTGAACAGCCCAAACAAGACCTCCAGAACAAACTTCCTTCTCCCCCACAATCCAGTCAACTGCTTCAGCTGGAATCGCAGGGTATTTCTTCCTCTCTGTCCTTCTTCCATTTTCTCAGTAAATCTCTTTCCAGCTCACGCTTTCCAGATATAACCTTTGCCTTCTCTGTTCTCTTGATGTGAGGCAAGAGGCCGAGAAGCGATGCCCACAATGGTTTTGGCCAAACGCCCCGGGCGCGGCCGCCCGCCGCAGCAGTCGTGGTACTTGCTTCTCGGGCGGGCGGAGGGAGGAAGGAAGGAAGGAAGGAAGGAAGGAAGGAAGGAAGGAAGGAAGGAAGGAAGGAAGGAAGGAAGGAAGGAAAGGTGCCGGGCTCCAACGGGGGCGACCGCCCTTTCTGTGCTCGTTCTGCTTTTAAACTCCAGGTGGAGCCCCTCCCTGAGGGGAAGGGCTGTCCAAAAATTGGATCGAACTCGTAAATGCTCCTCTCCACGGAAATCTTTAGTAAAAGGCGAAAGGTTCATTCGAGCTGTAGAGAAGCCGGAGCGTGCCTTTGCTGGTGGCCGAGCCCTTCCGGCCGGCCCAAAGGCCCTCCCCTCTGCCAAGCGGCAGCAAGGCCACGCACGCAAAACAAAAACAGGGAACTCTTCCCAAAACGCATCTGCCGTTCCGCCCCGGCGAAAGGGCGCTTTGCTGCTGCTGCTACACTGGCCTGCTGCGTGCGTTAGGCCTGCCTGAATATGAAATATGAAAAAAAAAAAAAAAAAAAAAAAAAAAAAAAAAAAACGAAAAGAGCGGGAAAACGGCGCGTCCCAGGAAAGGGGAGGTGGGGAGGGGGGGAGGGTGGGGCTCTCTCTCTCTCTCTCTCTCTCTCTCTCTCTCTCTCTCTCTCTCTCTCTCTCTCTCTCTCTTTTGACCTTTCTGAGAAATGGGCACCGTTCCCGGAGGTACTGCAATACCGGGTCGATGCGTGGAGTGGACGGAGCAAGCCCCGCTTCCATCTCCCGCTTCCAAAAATCCATTTAATATAGACGGTCCCCCTATGGGGGACGTATCAGATATTAAACTGATAAGAACAGATTTTTTTTTTTTTTTTTTTTTTTTTAATGAACATACAATACAATTACTTACAAATACAAGTAATTTGACAAATACTAATGATATTTCCATATACACATACTACTAAGTCACCCATACGGTTATCAGCGCAATTCACATATTTTTCACAAACACACAGTACATCGGAGACATCCTATATTTGTATGGCAGTAAGGTTCTTCCATTTCTCCTTGGCGGCATTAAAGCCCCATCTATCCACATCTATTTGGATCCGCCTTTTTACCTGCCCCCGAATCTCTCTCATCACTCTGTCAGGGCACATGCTCTTGTTGTTTTTAACCAGACAGTTCCTATTTCCCCATATTTCAAATTTTATCAGACTTACTAGAAACCATAATATAAAACCCATCTTTTTTGAATATTTTCCCAACCCACCACCATACATAATAAAATCATAATCCAAAACAAGACCCGACACCAATAATTCAAACAGATCCCCCGCCCTTTCCCACACTGATTTAGAAAAGGGGCATTCCCACAACATATGCCTTTGTGTTTCTTCTGATAAACAGCTGTTCCTTGGACAAAAAGGGTTTCTGGTCAGGGAGTGCCTATGTAGAACCTCCCGTACTGGAACTCGGCTATGTGCACATAACCAATTAAAATCACTAAATCTATTATCCAAGCCTTTCGGTTGGATCTCAGCCCAGGCATTTTGTGGAGTCAGTGAGAAAAAACGTACATAAAAGCTTGAAACAGACTGACGATACAACATTTTATGTGACAGACATAGATCTTTCTCTTTACAAGCTGGATTAGCCTTTGACCACACTACAGCATGTTCATACCAGGCAGGCCTAGTCTCTGCCTTGGGAACGCTGTTTGAAATAGGGACCAGATGACGCATAGGCCAGGAAAACCAAAACTTGATAAAATACTGCCGTTTGTGCGAGACTTCCCCAACTAAAGCAACATATAAGTTTGAAAAAAATAAACAGTCTAATTTCAGTGGTATGTGCGGCACATCCCTCCCCCCCTCCTTTATAGGTCTATACATAATGTCCCTCCTCACATACTCATACCTCCCTCCCCACATAAACTGAAACACTGTCCTAGTGACCCCCCTTCTCATCCTGCGAGGCAAAGGAAATACATATGCCAGATAGACCAATACAGGCAGAACGATGGCTTTTACTACTAGCACTTTACCTATAAAGGTTAGTCTTCTACTTTTCCAAAGTGCTAACTGCCTACCCACCTTTTCTAACCTCTCCTCCCAATTCTTAACCTCTGCCTGGGTGCGATGAAATGTGACCCCAAGAATTTTAATACCCTCTGTACATAGTTTTAAATCACACTGTGCATCTTCTCTGTTGCTCCAGGTTCCAAAATACATCATAGAAGTTTTATTTACATTCAAACAGGACCCTGAAGCTAACCCAAACCTGTGAACTAACGCTAAAGAGCTTTTTAAACTGAAATCGGAGTCCAAAAATAACGTGGAATCATCAGCGTACTGTGAGATTTTCAATACCTCTCCCTTACTACCTGGGATTACCACCCCCCCCCCCCTCCCGTCCCCCCGTAGAGCCGCTGCAAAGGGCTCCACAAACAAGACATAGAGGAGAGGAGAGAGCGGACAACCCTGCCTTACTCCCGATTCCTGTCGGACCTCTCTCCCCAAATTCCCATTCACCCTGAGCCTACTGAAAACCCCATTATACATGATGCCCAACCACCTCAAAAAGTGCTCACCAAACCCAAAATTTTGCAAAACCCTGAACAAAAACCCATGATGTACCCGGTCGAAAGCCTTTTGCTGATCTAAACTAACAAGCATCAGTGGTACCCTCCTGTCCTCCGCCCAGCCAATCACGTCGCGAATCAGCTGCAGGTTCCACTGGGCAGACCTGCCTGGGACTCCACAAGTCTGGTCTGTGTGCACAATATGGGGCATCGCTCTCCCCAGCCTACCTGAAAGGACCTTTGCTATTAATTTATAATCAGCATTTAATAAGGTAATGGGCCTCCAGTTCTGCAGATCAGACTTCTCTCCTTTCTTAAATAAAAGAGTGACAATGCCTTCCTTCATTGATCTCCCTAGTTCACCTTGTTTAAAGATAGCCTGAACTACCTCCAAGACATCCTTTCCCAACACCTTCCAAAATGCCAAATAAAATTCTTTCCCAAGCCCATCAGATCCCGGTACCTTCCTGCTTTTCATCCCTTTCAGGGCTGCTGTCAGCTCCTCTAACAGTATTGGCTTCTCTAAGTCCTCTACTACTTCTTCTGGCACTCGGGACAACACCTGAGCAAGGAAATGGCTCCCCTCCTCCTCGCTCACATCTCGCACCGAAAACAGATCTTCATAAAAGGAGCTAGCACATTCCAGTACCTCCGCAGGGTCCAATACTTCCCTGTTCTGCTTGTCCCTCAGGCTAGTGATTACCTGCCTACTCTGTCTATCTCTGATTTGCCTAAAGAAAGAATGAGTGCAAGCTTCAGTGTTAAAGACCACTTCTCCTTGCCTCCGGAACAAAAACTGTGTGGCTTTTAAAGTAAAAATATCCTTCAGCTGCTGTTTCACCTGTGCAAAATACTCCCAATTAACTGTGTGTCCCCTATTACCTAGCATGTATAATCCTTCCAAAATCCGCTGTAATCTGAAAATCTCCTTCCTTTCCCTTTTAGCCTTAGCTTTACCATACTCTTGTGACATCACTTTCACCCTCCTTTTCACCTCCTCCCACCACTCTACCACTGAACTGAAATATGGCTTCAACCCCACCCAAAACTGATAGTGCTCTAAAAAAGACTCACAGAACTCTCTCTCTTCAAGTACTTTGTTATTAAATTTCCAATAACCTTTGCCAAACAAGGGAGCTTTAACTAATACTTTAAGTGATATAAGGTCATGATCTGAAAACCACATAGGGAGAACAGACCCAGACTGCAAATGAAAATTTTTGTTAACAAAAAAATAATCTAGCCTGCTACTAGACCCTCTGGAATTCCTCCAAGTGGCCCCCTTCATTTTTAATTTTGCAAAGGCATCAACTAACTCAAAATTTGTTAACAGGGATTTCAGATATTTAAAACTAAAATCTGCATCTTGCGCTACATCCAAATTAATATTAAAGTCCCCTCCCATCACCACCACCCTATTAGTGACCAACAAATCCCCTAACTCAGCAAACAGATCTGCCCTTGCAGACATAAGAGGATTTGCATATATATTAATAAACCTAAACTGTGTCCCCCCACAATCAGCATCAACCATTAAGACCCTCCCCGGTACAGGTGAAACAGTGTGCACAATTCCCACATTTTGACCCTTAAAAACAATACCCACTCCTGAAGAATGAACCCCCCCCACACTCCAACGGGATTCACCAGCCCCCCATTCTGTACTGAAGGCCTCTACATCCTTCTCATCTTTAAGGTGTACCTCTTGAAAAAAACAAACAGAAAAATCATATAATCGCAAAGAGGTAAACACAGCTGTCCTCTTCACTTTGTCTCTCAGCCCCCTGACATTTACAGACATTAAATTCAAGGAAGACATTTACATAAGCTGAAAGAAAAAAAGGAAGAAAAACAAACAAAACTCAAGTCCCTTTTTTTTCTTCTAAAGCGGACATATGTCCAGGCCCACCTTCAGGAGGACATTCCTTCTCCTGGCTGGGTAGCATTTGCCTAGTATAATCACTACCTAGAGCCAGAACTTGCTCTTGGATTTCTTCTAAAACAGCTCCGAGTTCAGCACTGCCTGTGCTGCCTTCACTCCAGTCTCTAACAGCTCCCTCTTCTGACAGTTCTTCTAAAGCTTCCCCCTCCTCTTCTACCAGCAAAGCGTCATAGGGATTAACGGAAAGTGGGATCCCCTCTACCTTCCGTTTAGTGACAGCCTCCGATTGACTCTTTGATGGTTCATCAACGCTTTTCCGTTTCTCCCTACCTCTCTTCATCTCGCTCCAGTGCTGCTGGTTCCCAGGAAGCGGTTCGCTGTAGTCACGGGAGGAAGCCAGCACCCTACGACTGGGCCCGCCTGCAACCTCCTCCTCTCCCTCCTTCTCCTCCTCCATTTCCTGTGGGGTTTCTGGGACAGTCTCCCCCGTACCTGCTGATTCTTCCTCCACCGGCTCCTCTCTTCGGACTGCATCTGCATAGGTTGCACTCCTCTTTGGGCACTGTTTGAACAGGTGCTCCTCGGAGTTACAGATGCTGCATTTTTTAATTCTGTCACAGTCCTTGGTCTCATGATCTGTGCCTTGGCAGTTGCGACAGACCATGTTCTTGCAAGTGGCAGCCAGGTGCCCAAAAATCCCACATTTCCTGCAGTACTGGGGCTGTCCGCTGTAAAACAGGTAGCCCCTGTTTGGCCCGATTGTAAAGTTGGCCGGCGGGTGCTTAAACCCATCAGAGCTGCTCTTATCAGGCTTTAGAGTTACCCGGAACTGTCTTTTGCCTGTCCATATGCCATGCTTGTCTCTGACTGGTAATCCCCCGGAAACAGTTTTGCAGTACCGAGACAAGAACAGCTCAATATCAAAGTCACTGATATATGGGTTAAACATGTGCACTGTTATTACCCTGTGGTCTTTGTGCCAAAGTGGCTCCATACTATAAAAAGACAAAGGCTTTTCTGCTGCTTTCTCCTCAAAACTCTTTAAAAAGGTATCGTAAATAACACCACTTTCAAAAGTTAAGTCCAAAAATCTTTGGCTGTTATTCACCTGTAGGCAGTAGATCTGAGCAGGTACAAAGCGCAGTTGTCCCAGCAAAACCTTCTCCACGAACTGATCACGATCCAGGAAATCCTCCTTGTTCTCCTCTTTCCATCTGAAACGGACGGTATTCCGTAGTCCAGCCCCGGGTGCCGACTTGAATGAAGATTTAAACGCCATCTTCGTATCACCTTCTTTTTCTCTCAGATAGAGCAAACTGCGGTCATGCCACACACTTGCTCTGAGCCAAGAGGCCGAGAAGCGATGCCCACAATGGTTTTGGCCAAACGCCCCGGGCGCGGCCGCCCGCCGAAGCAGTCGTGGTACTTGCTTCTCGGGCGGGCGGAGCGAGGAAGGAAGGAAGGAAGGAAGGAAGGAAGGAAGGAAGGAAGGAAGGAAGGAAGGAAGGAAGGAAAGGTGCCGGGCTCCAACGGGGGCGACCGCCCTTTCTGTGCTCGTTCTGCTTTTAAACTCCAGGTGGAGCCCCTCCCTGAGGGGAAGGGCTGTCCAAAAATTGGATCGAACTCGTAAATGCTCCTCTCCACGGAAATCTTTAGTAAAAGGCGAAAGGTTTATTCGAGCTGTAGAGAAGCCAGAGCGTGCCTTTGCTGGTGGCCGAGCCCTTCCGGCCGGCCCAAAGGCCCAAGGGCCCAAAGTCCCTCCCCTCTGCCAAGCGGCAGCGAGGCCACGCACGCAAAACAAAAACAGGGAACTCCTCCCAAAACGCATCTGCCGTTCCGCCCCGGCGAAAGGGCGCTTTGCTGCTGCTGCTACACTGGCCTGCTGCGTGCGTTAGGCCTGCCTGAATTATGCCTAGCGCTGAGTTAGAGCCTGCCCCATCTGAATATGAAATATGAAAAAAAAAAAAAAAAAAAAAAAAAAAAAAAAAAAAACGAAAAGAACGAAAACGGCCGCTTTACCAGCCGAAGCGAAGGTGGGAGGTGAGCTGACACACCCTCCGTGGGGAGGGTGGGAGGGTCTCTCTCTCTCTCTCTCTCTCGCTCGCTCGCTCTCTCTCTCTCTCTCTCTCTCTCTCTCTTTGACCTTTCGGAGAAAATGGCGGCACCGTTCCCAAAGGGACTCCATAGTCATGGTACTGCAACGCACCGGGGCCTGATGCGTGGCAGGGTACGAGCAAGCCACGCTTTCGAATCTCCACTTCTTCCAAAAATCAATGTATATAGACAGATCCCCTATGGGGGTTTGCAACGATATCAGATATTTAAACTGATATATAGAACAGATTTTTTTGTTTTTAAAGTTTTTATTTATTTTCCTTGGACAGTGAAAACATAATCATACATAATCAAAACACTAAAAACAATACAAAAGAAACAATCACATAATCCAAGTCATAAAAACTTTACAATAAAGAACAGGGTCTTAGAAAAAACAATTCTTTTAAAAACAATACATAAAACCAACCAAATGTATGTGCAAAAAAAACACAGCTTCCATTTGTACCGGTTAGCAAATGTGACAGAAAAAACAACCCGCTTCACCCCCTATCTTTGGACCATGAACCGGCACGAGTCCAGGTGGCAGGCAAACACCAGCAAGGGCCCCATTTCTCCTGGGCGATGTCTTCTCCCTCACGCAGCGCATCCTGTATCTGATACTCTCCGAGCCTGTGGCAAGCCAAGTTCTTCACCTCTCCAGAGGACAGAAGGTTTCCTTTAAACACTAGGAGGTTTCTCGCCTTCCACATGGCCTCTTTAAAACAGTTTAGCATGACCCATAGGTATGGCCATTCCTCTTTTGGGATGAACCCAGGCTTAACCCCATACAAAACCATTGCCTTTAGGAGCCTTCTCTTATTTAAAAAACAGCGCAGAAAAACTTCGGCTTCCCGCCAGACTTTTTTTGCTTGCCCACAGTCCCAGAACAGGTGCGCTGCCGACTCTTCTTCCCCACAGTCCTTAAAAGGACATCTAGGGGTCTTCCCGAGCTTCCTCCGAAACATAGCAGCCCTTACTGGAAGGATCTCATGTACTGTCTGCCATGCCAAGTCCTTGTGCCGATTCATGAGTCTCGGGTGAGCTACCGCCAACCAAATTCCTTCCACAACCTGTGGGTTAAAAAAAGAAACGTTACACATCTTCTCTCTATCCAGTACAAATTTCCGCACTTTCCGGGGGTCCTGCCACACCTCATTATCCAGTGTAAAAAGCTCCTCTTTCTTTAGAAACAGTTTAATTTTATTATAGTGAAAGGGTGCTTCCCATGCCGTCGGCACTGACAAAACAGGGTAAAACATTTTAAAACCTCTTAAGATCGGTCCTAAAAAATATCTCACAAAATGCGCTGTTTTGGATGACCCATACAAACATAACCTTACATGACAAATGACAAAATGCAAAAACAGGGTTTTCGTGAGGTCAGGAACCCCCTTCCCTCCATTTTTTGCGGCCCTGTGTACCACCTCTCTTTTTAGCATTTCATTCTTCCTCCCCCAGAAGAAACGCATCACGCTTCGTGTCAGGGCACACAGGACATTTCTAGTTGGAGGGAACACTGCTGACAAATACAACAAAACAGGTAAAATAACAGATTTTAAAATTAAACATTTTCCCTCAAAGGTGAGTTCCCTGAGGCTCCACAGCCCCAACTTTTGTGCAACCTTTGCTGTAACGTCCACCCAGTTCTGCATCCCAGACCCGTTCTTAAAAAATTTAATCCCTAAAATTTTAATAAAATCATTCTTAAAACACAACCCAATACTGGGTACTCTGGCCCATTTCCCATACATCATGCACTCGCTCTTATTAAAGTTGACTTTAGAACCTGACGCCCTGCAGAACCCCTCAACTGTACTCATTGTCCTCTCCATGGAGAACTCGTCTCTGCAGATGATTGACACATCATCCATATACAAAATGCATTTTACTTGTTCACCTCCACTCCCAGGTACAAACAGTCCACAGGTCTGTTTATTAGCCCTAATAGCAATGGCTAAAGGCTCAATGCTACATATAAACAGCAAAGGAGACAGTGGACAGCCTTGGCGCACTCCACTTCGGATTTTAACTGGTTCAGACGAGCTCCCATTTACCAAAACAACACTTTGAATATCTTTATACAAGATCTGAATCCAATTAACGAACCCGATTGGAAACCCCATTTTCAGCAGTACACCAAACATGTACTTGTGCGCTATCCTATCATATGCCTTCTCTAAGTCCAAATTCAGGACACTAAACGGGAGCTCCCTCTCCCTGGCATAACAGATAGTATCTCTCACGAGTATCAGGCTGTCCATTATCCTCCTACCCGGGACTGCACATACCTGGTCCTGATGGATGACTGTATCAATCACCTGCCCCATCCTCCCAGTCAGGATCTTCGCCAGCAACTTATAGTCTGTGTTAAGGAGACTGATTGGACGCCAGTTCTTCAAATCTTCTGGATCTCCCTTCTTATAGAGCAGAGTGATGATGCTCCTCTTGAAGGAAGCAGCCATTTCCCCAGCATTAGAAATCTCTATAAAAACACTCAACAAATCATATTTTAAAATACTCCAAAAGCACTTGTAGTATTCAGCAGGTAAGCCATCCTCCCCAGGCGTTTTCCCCATTTTGCTCATTTTCAAAGCTTTATCCAGCTCTTTTAGAGAAAAGCCCTTTACCAACATCTCCTTCTGTTCATTATTTAACCCTGCATTGATACCTTCAATCATTTCTTTGTAATTGCTCTCTACCACACTCTTTTCATTGTACAAATTCTCATAAAAAATTTCCGCCACTTCACACATGTCTTTATTTCCCTTCCTCACCCCACCATCGACCCCTTTTAAACCCTCCATCACCTGCTTCCTGTCAAATACTTTCTTAAAAAAGAACCTTGAACAGGTCTCTTCTTTCTCAATCCTTTCTATCTTGCTTTGCAGTATCACTGACTCACTTTTTTTATACCTTAAATGTTTTATTCTCTCTTTCACCCCCTTTATCTCTTCAGAGACTTCAAAACCCGCCCTCTCCTGCAAAAACAATCTCTGAAGCTTCCTTTCCAGCCATTTGCATTTCTCTCTTGCTTTACGCACCTTATCCCTGCCTTCATTTATAAAAAACAATTTGGTTTTCCTTTTAACAAAATCCCACCACTCACTCTTCCTTTCAAAGAAAACCTGTAGAGACCTCCACCCTTTATACTTCTCTACATATTTCTCTCTTATTTTACTATCCTCTAATAGTTTTACATTTAATTTCCATACTCCCTTCCCCTTTTCACTCACCCCTCCCAGATCCAATGTTGACTTCACCATCACATGATCGGAGAAGAACACAGACTCCAGTTTACAACCTTTAACCTCCACCCCCTCGGAAACAAAGACCATATCGATCCTGGATTTCCTAGTCCCCTGAGGGTTGCTCCAGGTAAAGCCCTCTTCAGAATGGATCCTCTTATAGCAGTCTGTCAACTTAAAATCTTTAATAATTTTGTTCAATAACACCGATGTTTTATCTAATTTAAACTCTTCCTTCCCAGCCTTCCTGTCACTCCCACTCCTCACACAATTCCAGTCACCCCCCATCACTACCGGTATGGATGAACTAAGCTCCATCCTCACCAGTCCCAACAGTTCAACCCTCTGGTGTTTCTCCACAGGCGCATACACATTCACCAGTTTAATCTCTTGTTTATTACATACCACTCTCACCATCACAACCCTCCCATCCTGCAACACACTTCTCTCTTTAATTACACACTTATTATTTTTAAACAGTATTGCCACCCCCGCATTCTTATTTTCATCTGTCCCCGACCACACTGATTCACCTTTCAGCCACATGCTTTCCAACTCTCTATATTCTTTTCTAAACCCAATCCCACACTCTTGCAAAAAGAACACATCTGCATCAATATCTGCTAGCCACTCTAAAACAGCTTTGCACCTGACCTTGCTCACCACACTCCTCACATTCACTGTAGCTATTATGAGCGCCATGTGGAACAACAAAAGGTGTGACAACATAACCATTACATTTTACTTGGCTCCATCCCCACGCTATCTGAGAACTGCTGTACGTTATCATCGTCTAAAAAAGAGGTGCCCCCAGGGTCAACACCCCTCCCACCATAAGACCTGTCACTCAGTACCGAGGAGTCAGAACCAGGAGACACCGGAGCTCCCGGCCTAGCATGTTTACTGTCCTCTTTTATTCCCTTTTTCCCTCTTTTCCCCACTTTCATACCACCTCTTACATCTTCTCCTTTCTCCAGTTTCCTTTTCCCCGAAGCTCTCTCCTGCTCCATTTGTTCCTCATCAAGCTCTCCTCCCACCTCTATCTCCTCTTCACTAGACTCCCCCTCCGATCCACTCTCTACATCACTCACCACATATCCCCTTGGATGCATCTGGCCACATGGGATAGGGGTCTCGTCCTGGGTACCTGAGGGACCCACCTCCCCCTCACTCTTATTCGACCCCTCTCCGAGCCCCTCACTGTCCTCTTCTGAAGATGTAACCTGCAGATCTACTGCCAAGGAAACCCCCTGCTGCTCCTTCTGTCCGTCCCCCTGATCCATCTCCTCCTCCCCCTCACTTCCTCCCTGCTCACCCACCCCAGGTGCCTGCCCTTAACCCTCATCCTCTCTACTCTCACTCTCCCCTCTCCCCTGCTGCTCACCTCCCTTCCCTTCCCCCTCAGTACTCTCCTTCCTCTTTCCTCTCCCTTCCTGCTGTTCCCTGTCTTCCCTCTCCTCCTCCTCCCTCTGCTCCCTCTCCCTCTCCCTCTGCCTCTCTCTTTCCCCTCTCGATCCTCCTCTACTCTTGCTCCCTCCCCTCTCCGGTACTCTCCACTTCCTCCATTTCCTTTTTGTCATCATTTCTCTTTGCTTTGTTAGCAAAGGAGGCCGGACAGTGCATAAAAAGGTGCTCAGTACTGTCACATAAGCTACACTTCCTTTTCTCCTGACACTCGCTCGCCACATGCCCCTCACCTTTACACACATAACATATAATTTTTGTGCACCCCGCCGCCAAGTGACCCATTGCCCCACACTTTCGACACAATTTGGGTTGCCCAAAATAATGTACATATCCCCTATCCATCCCCAGTACTATTTCAGAGGGAATGACTCTATACCCCTCATACCCATTCGGATCTGGCAACAGACTTACACGCACCCTCCAAGCACCATTCCATACCCCATCACTATCCCTCACTTTCTCTGCACCCCCATGCACCAAACAATACTTTCTCAGCCATATACACACATCCTCTCCCTGCACAGTCTCCGACCCCATCCTTACAATCACCACCCTTCTAGCAACATCAGTCAAGGTAGTCACTTGAAACCTACTCAACTGCTGGTCATCTTTCCCTAAAATGAACAAACGGTGACATTTCTGTAAATCACTCACATCCCTAAAACTCACATCCCAAGTGTTTCCCTTCCCCACAGTGATAATACAATTAAGCTGATCTGGCTTAAACCCCAATTTCTTTTGCAACACAAACCGAGAAAACTCAAGCCTGTTTAATTCTACCTCCTGCCCCTCTCCTCTCTCCTGCTCCTTCAAGGAAATCCTTATACAATTAAAACGACGTGCCGCAAACCTCGAGGCCGCCATTTTAACTATATAAACACCTTCTCCCACAAAAAAGAAAGCTTAAGTTTTAAATTTAGCCAAGGCCAAAAAAAGCAAGGTATCAACCTATTGAAAAGAAAACGAAAAACAGCAGATAAGGTGCCCTCAAAGGGTCCCCCTTACCTGCTCAACAACCTGGCTCCTGGACTGCCGCCTGCCCTAGTCCTCTGCTAACCAGACCACAGCTACCAGCAACCAACGTTGCTCCCGTTTACCTTACCGATACCTTACCGATCGCTTCCAAATCGAGCTGCGGTCAAGCCACACACTGGATCTTAGCCAAAAGGTCGAGAAGCGATGGCGACTTGGCCCTTGCCAGGGGCCCCCCGGCCCTGTCGGCACAGTGGGATTCAAAGGTGGGTGCAGAATTCGAAGCACATGCAGGCTCCAAAAGAACTTGCTGCAGCCTCCAGAGGGGAAACGTGGAATTTAAGCAGGAGGAAACAAAACAAGGCACAAAAACACACAACACCAAAAGCAAAAAGAAACATAAACTGGCGGACTGCGCCTAACAAATAGTCTGGCCACGCTGCTATGATGTGCAAGGTGACTTGGGTAACTACCAAAATGTGCCTCGCTGGCAGGCTGGCAGGCTGGCATGCTGGCAGGCTGGCTTGCAGGCTGAGGACCTGGGCACAGGGATGTGTTCCACCACACTTGTCTGGTTAGGTGCATGCTCCCAGGAAACAGACTGCTGTTGACTACATCATCACCCCGTGAGAATCCAAGAAAGAAAGGAGAAAACAACGAAAGGATAAAAGAACAACAACAACAACAACAACAAAACAGTTTTTGACGCCCTTTGAACGTAGCAACAACACCGGCACCTCCCCTCCAGCAGGGGTAGACAAAGCCCCCACAGGAGGAGATCCAGATCTGACTTTGACTAACGTTAGAGAAAGGTGTGCACCGTTCCCGGAGGTACTGCAATATCGGGTCGATGCGTGGAGTGGACGGAGAAAGCCCCTGTTCCATCTCCAGATTCCCAAAATCAATTTAATATATGGTCCCCTGCTAGGGGACGTATCAGATATTAAACTGATAAGAACATATACTACACTTGATCTTAGCCAAAAGACCGAGAAGCGATGGCGACTTGGCCCTTGCCCGGGGCCCCCCGGCCGTGTCGGCACAGGGGGATTCAAAGGTGGGTGCAGAATTCCAAGCACATGCAGGCTCCAAAAGAACTGGCTGCAGCCTCCAGAGGGGAAACGTGCAATTTAAGCAGGAGGAAACAAAACAAAGCACAAAAACACACAACACCAAAAGCAAAACGAAACATAAACTGGCGGACTGCGCCTTACAAATAGTCTGGCCACGCTGCTATGCTGTGCAAGGTGACTTGGGTAACTACCAAACTGTGCCTCGCTGGCAGGCTGGCAGGCTGGCAGGCTGGCAGGCTGGCTGGCAGGCTGAGGACCTGGGCACAGGGACGTGTTCCACCACACTTGTCTGGTTAGCTGCATGCTCCCAGGAAACAGACTGCTGCTGTCTACATCATCACCCCGTGAGAATCAAAGAAAGAAAGGAGAAAACAACGAAAGGAGAAAAGAACAACAACAACAAGTAAAACGGCGGGAAAACTTGCATCAACACCGGCACCTCCCCTCCAGCAGGGGTAGACAAAGCGCCCACAGGAGGAGATCCAGATCTGACTTTGACCAACGTTAGAGAAAGGTGTGCACCGTTCCCGGAGGCACTGCAATACCGGGCCGATGCGTTGAGTGGACGGAGCAAGCCCCTCTTCCATCTCCAGATTCCAAAAATCAATTTAATATATGGTCCCCTGATCGGGGACGTATCAGATATTAAACTGATAAAAACAGATACTACACTTGATCTTAGCCATTAAGCCGAGAAGCGATGGCGACTTGGCCCATGCCCGGGGCCCCCCGGCCCTGTCGGCACAGGGGGATTCAAAGGTGGGTGCAGAATACCAAGCGCATGCAGGCTCCAAAAGAACTGGCTGCAGCCTCCAGAGGGGAAACGTGCAATTTAAGCAGGAGGAAACAAAACAAAGCACAAAAACACATAACACCAAAAGCAAAACGAAACATAAACTGGCGGACTGCGCCTTACAAATAGTCTGGCCACGCTGCTATGCTGTGCAAGGTGACTTGGGTAACTACCAAACTGTGCCTCGCTGGCAGGCTGGCAGGCTGGCAGGCTGGCAGGCTGGCTGGCAGGCTGAGGACCTGGGCACAGGGACGTGTTCCACCACACTTGTCTGGTTAGCTGCATGCTCCCAGGAAACAGACTGCTGCTGTCTACATCATCACCCCGTGAGAATCAAAGAAAGAAAGGAGAAAACAACGAAAGGAGAAAAGAACAACAACAACAACAACAACAACAACAAAAAAAACGGCGGGAAAACTTGCATCAACACCGGCACCTCCCCTCCAGCAGGGGTAGACAAAGCGCCAACAGGAGGAGATCCAGACCTGACTTTGACCAACGTTAGAGAAAGGTGTGCACCGTTCCCGGAGGTACTGCAATACCGGGTCGATGCGTGGAGTGGACGGAGCAAGCCCCTGTTCCATCTCCAGATTCCAAAAATCAATTTAATATATGGTCCCCTGATAGGGGACGTATCAGATATTAAACTGATAAGAACAGATACTACACTTGATCTTAGCCAAAAGGCCGAGAAACGATGGCGACTTGGCCCTTGCCCGGGGCCCCCCGGCCCGGTCGGCACAGGGGGATTCAAAGGTGGGTGCAGAATTCCAAGCACATGCAGGCTCCAAAAGAACTGGCTGCAGCCTCCAGAGGGGAAACGTGCAATTTAAGCAGGAGGAAACAAAACAAAGCACAAAAACACACAACACCAAAAGCAAAACGAAACATAAACTGGCGGACTGCGCCTTACAAATAGTCTGGCCACGCTGCTATGCTGTGCAAGGTGACTTGGGTAACTACCAAACTGTGCCTCGCTGGCAGGCTGGCAGGCTGGCAAAGGCCCTCCCCTCTGGCAAGCTGCAGCGAGGACCACGCACGCAAAACAAAGGGACGTGTTCCACCACACTTGTCTGGTTAGCTGCGTGCTCCCAGGAAACAGACTGCTGCTGTCTACATCATCACCCCGTGAGAATCAAATGAAATGAAAAAAGAAAAAAAAAACGAAAGGAGAGAACGAAACAACAACAACAACAAGTCCCTCGGAAAGGGAGGTGGGGATGAGGAACAAGTAAAACTGTGTGAAACTTGCGCTCAACACCTCTCTCCTCTCTCTCTCTCTCTCTCTCTCGACAAAGCTCCCTCGCTCTCTCTCTCGCTCGCTCTGACTTTGACAAACGTTCTGAGAAAGGTGTGCACCGTTCCCGGAGGTACTGCAATACCGGGTCGATGCGTGGAGTGGACGGAGCAAGCCCCTGTTCCATCTCCAGATTCCAAAAATCAATTTAATATATGGTCCCCTGATAGGGGACGTATCAGATATTAAACTGATAAGAACAGATACTACACTTGATCTTAGCCAAAAGGCCGAGAAGCGATGGCGACTTGGCCCTTGCCCGGGGCCCCCCGGCCCGGTCGGCACAGGGGGATTCAAAGGTGGGTGCAGAATTCCAAGCACATGCAGGCTCCAAAAGAACTGGCTGCAGCCTCCAGAGGGGAAACGTGCAATTTAAGCAGGAGGAAACAAAACAAAGCACAAAAACACACAACACCAAAAGCAAAACGAAACATAAACTGGCGGACTGCGCCTTACAAATAGTCTGGCCACGCTGCTATGCTGTGCAAGGTGACTTGGGTAACTACCAAACTGTGCCTCGCTGGCAGGCTGGCAGGCTGGCAGGCTGGCAATGGCTGGCTGGCAGGCTGAGGACCTGGGCACAGGGACGTGTTCCACCACACTTGTCTGTTAGCTGCATGCCCCCAGGAAACAGACTTCTGCTGTCTACATATAGACAACATCGTGAGAATTATAATAAAGATCACACAAACAACGAAAGGAGAAAAGCACAAAAAAAAACAACAAAAAACAAAACTTGCATCAATTCCCCACCTCCCCTCCAGCAGGGGTAGACCTCCCTCCTTGCTAGATCTGCTTTCAACGTCTAGAAAGGTGTGCATCCGTTCCCTCTCACTGCAATACCGGGTCGATGCGTGGAGTGGACGGAGCAAGCCCCTTTCTCAGTCTTTCATTCCAAAAATCATTTAATTAGATGGTCCCCTATGGGGGACGTATCAGATATTAAACTGATAAAACAGATACTACACTTGATCTTAGCCAAAAGTCTCTACAAGCGATGGCGACTTGGCCCTTGCCCGGGGCCCCCCGGCCCGGTCGGCACAGGGGGATTCAAATGTGGGTGCAGAATTCCAAGCACATGCAGGCTCCAAAAGAACTGGCTGCAGCTTTCCAGAGGGGAAACGTGCAATTTAAGCAGGAGGAAACAAAACAAAGCACAAAAACACACAACACCAAAAGCAAAACGAAACATAAACTGGCGGACTGCGCCTTACAAATAGTCACAGCTCCACGCTGCTATGCTGTGCAAGGTGACTTGGGTGACTACCCACTGTGCCTCGCTGGCCTCCTGGCAGGCTGGCAATCTGGCTACCATGTCTGCCAGGCTGAGGACCTGTCACACAGGGACGTGTTCCACCACACTTACTCTGGTTAGCTGCCTGCTCACATTACACAGACTGCTCCTGTCTACATCATCTCCCCGTGAGAATCAAAGAAAGAAAGGAGACAACACGGACTTCTTGCAACTCCCTCCACAACATCCAACAACAAGTAAAACATCGGGAAAACTCTCATCAACACCGGCACCTCCCCTCCAGCTACCATAGACAAAGCGCCCACAGGTCAAATCATATCCCTTCCTTTGCCCAACTTTAGACAAAAAAATTGACTCGTGCAATTTTCCCCCAGGCACTGCAATACACCTCCGTCATCCACTGCGTTCCTTCTTTCCGGAGCAAGCCCATCTTTCTTCAGCCTTGATTCCAAAAATCGATTTAGCCTCCGCCATGGTCTCCATCTTTACCACGACTTATCAGATCTCTTACAACTGATGCGAACAGCCACACACATGATCTTAGCCAAAAGGCCGAGAAGCGATGCAGACTTGGCCCTTGCCCGGGGCCCCCCGGCCCGCCGCAGCAGTCACTTGGGACTTCGCCTCGTGGGTGCAGAGGGAGGAAGGACATGCAGGCTCCAAAAGGAACTGGGTGCCAGGCTCCAGAGGGGAAACCGCCCTTTCTGTGCTCGTTCTGCTTTTAAACTCCAGGTGGAAACCTCCCTGAGGGGAACTGTCCAAAAATTGGATCAACTCCAAAAGCAAAACTCTCCACGGAAATAAAGTGGCGGACTGCGCCTTCATTCGAGCTGTAGAGAAGCCGGAGCGTGCCTTTGCTGGTGGCCGAGGTGACCGGCCGGGTAAGGCCCAAACTGTGCCTCGCTCTGCCAGGCTGGCAGGCGAGGCCACGCATAAAAACAAAAACAGGGAACGTGTTCCACAAAACTTGTCTGGTTAGCTGCATGCTCCCAGGCGCTTTGCAGACTGCTGCTGTCTACATGAATATCACATATGAAAAGAAAAAAAAAAAAAAAAAAAAAAAAAGAACGAAAGGAGCGGGAAAAAGAACAACAACAAATAGACAACACCTCCAACTTCAGTCCTCTCGGGAAAACTTCTCTCAACACCGGCACCTCCCCTCCAGCAGGGGTAGACAAAGCGCCCACAGGAGGAGATCCAGATCTGACTTTGACCTTTTAGAGAAAGGTGTGCACCGTTCCCGGAGGTACTGCAATACCGGGTCGATGCGTGGAGTGGACGGAGCAAGCCCCGCTTCCATCTCCCGCTTCCAAAAATCCATTTAATATAGACGGTCCCCCTGATAGGGGACGTATCAGATATTAAACTGATAAGAACAGATACTACACTTGATCTGAGCCAAGAGGCCGAGAAGCGATGCCCACAATGGTTTTGGCCAAACGCCCCGGGCGCGGCCGCCCGCCGCAGCAGTCGTGGTACTTGCTTCTCGGGCGGGCGGAGGGAGGAAGGAAGGAGGAAGGAAGGAAGGAAGGAAGGAAGGAAAAGGCTGCCGGGCTCCAACGGGGGCGACCGCCCTTTCTGTGCTCGTTCTGCTTTTAAACTCCAGGTGGAGCCCCTCCCTGAGGGGAAGGGCTGTCCAAAAATTGGATCGAACTCGTAAATGCTCCTCTCCACGGAAATCTTTAGTAAAAGGCGAAAGGTTCATTCGAGCTGTAGAGAAGCCGGAGCGTGCCTTTGCTGGTGGCCGAGCCCTTCCGGCCGGCCCAAAGGCAAAGGCCCTCCCCTCTGCCAAGCGGCAGCGAGGCGCACGCAAAACAAAAACAGGGAACTCCTCCCAAAACGCATCTGCCGTTCCGCCCCGGCGAAAGGGCGCTTTGCTGCTGCTGCTACACTGGCCTGCTGCGTGTGTTAGGCCTGCCTGAATATGAAATATGAAAAAAAAAAAAAAAAAAAAAAAAAGAACGAAAAGAGCGGGAAAACGGCGCGTCCCAGGAAAGGGGAGGGTGGGGCTCTCTCTCTCTCTCTCTCTCTCTCTCTCTCTCTCTCTCTCTCTCTCTCTCTCTCTCTCTCTCTCTCTCTCTTTTGACCTTTCTGAGAAAGGTGTGCACCGTTCCCGGAGGTACTGCAATACCGGGTCGATGCGTGGAGTGGACGGAGCAAGCCCCGCTTCCATCTCCCGCTTCCAAAAATCCATTTAATATAGACGGTCCCCCTATGGGGGACGTATCAGATATTAAACTGATAAGAACAGATTTTTTTTTTGATCTTAGCCAAAAGGCCGAGAAGCGATTTTATTTATTTTCATTAAACAAACGGTCCACAAAAACAAAGGTCATACATAATTCAAACCACATGCAGGCTCATTAAAAGAACAAAACACTCCAAAACAAAATCAATTTATTGCATAACAAAAACAATAAATAACACACAACACAAAAGCAAAACAAAAACAAATCATAAAACTTTTACAAAGACAGTCTCATGCTGCTACAAACACAAAGGTGATTACCGGTCCAAAACCAAAACAAATGTGCCTCAAAGCTCAACAATCTGGCAATCTGGCAACTGGCTCATCACTCAGCACCAATCCATTAAACGTATTACCTTACTTGTTCAAACCATATCTTCATCCATCCCAGGAAACAAAGTCGATCTAAACTCAAATCCTTCTTCATTCCTTTAGAATATACAAACAATATCATTTCATTATAAGTCCCTTTGCAAAACAAAAACCATACAAATTCAAAAAGCCCAAACCATATTTTCAAAACCCAAATCTTTCATTTCTTCTCCGCCTCCCTCCTTGCTATATCCGTATCTCCATCTTCCAACATTGCAAAATCTTATCCCTCTCAGCTTTGTACTTCTTTAACTCAGCCTCAGACGGTGACCCTTTTCTCAATCTTTCGTTCCAGACCATTAATTCCAAAAACTCTTTTCTACAATAACATTGCATTAAAATATGTAAACTATAAAAACAGAATTCTCTTTATATTTGCTTCCTTCCTTTGTCTTCTTCGCCTCTTCTATCTCCATCTTCTCTGCCCAAGTCGGCACGTGTTTCTCCTCCTTTTCCAGTTTTCTCTTTTCCTGTGCACTTGCTTGACTCTCCATAGAATCCTGGCTCCAGAGAATCCTGACTCCTCCATTGCTCACAAAACGTTTCTCAGGTTGTCCTCCTGCAAACTACAAGCACCTTTATTCAAAAGCAAAACCTTTCCCAGGTCTCGGACCCGCTTTCCTAGTCTGGTCTGCTGCTATGTGTTCTACTTGGGTTCCTACCACTCCGCCTCGCTGGCAGGGAGGTTCCACAGGCAGGCTGGCAGGAAAGGTTCCTGGGAACAGGGACGTGTTCCACCACTTTGTCTGCTCTGCTCTTGCTCTCTGAAAACTGCTGCTGTCTACCTCTCTCCCCTGAGAATCAAGGAACTGCTCCAAACTTCTCTTTGAACGAACTCGTCTCTTTTCAACCAACACTTCGGCACAACTCCAAGTAAAACGGCCACAAAACTTATACAAATGGCTGTCCCTTCCACAGAGATTACAAGCCGCCCACAGGCCACAGTCCTTCTGGTATGCCCAACTTTATCACAGTTTCTGCACACTATTGCCCTACACTCTGCAAAGCGGGCCGATGCGATCTGCACGCAGCAAGCACTTGTAACACACTTCAGGCTGTCCTATGGACCCCTGATAGGGGACATACCTGATAATTCCCTTGTTTGGTCCAATATAGAACACCGGTTTCAGTCCTGTCTCTGTTCCACTTTTCTTTTCCATTATTAAAACGTCCATAAAATTTCCACATGTATTCCAAATCCCAAAAAAATCCAAAACTTTGACAAGACCATGTTTCAATCACAAAAAATCTTTCATAAGTAGCAAATCTCTTCTTCCGGAACCTGGGCACTGATTCATTCTCACATGAAACTTACTCCAATTCAAGGTAAAGATAGGTTCCAAATAAAACCTCCCTTCTATTTCTCTGTGCTCTCAATCTCTCTGTTCCCTTTTTCTCCCAGCATGCATCTTCCTTCATCAGGGTCAAATCAAAAAGTCCTCTCCTCTCGTAGTCCTGCAGACACAGAATATCCCTCACATCCAACCGCAGCAATCCAAAAACGATCTATTTCACAAAACGGGAACGGGTCCATCCTCTTCTAACTCCGGCTTCTTCCTGAAAAAAAAACTACATTTTGCTGTACATCTGCATCAAAACTGCTCCCCATCTACCATTCTGCCCATTTCACATATCGCCTTCTCACCTAAAACAGAACAACCAAGCTGAAACTTACACAGCCACAAACTGAAAATCAGAGCCAAGAGTCCGAGAAACAATGCCCACAATGGTCTTTGGCCAAACGCCCCGGGCGCACCGCCCGCCGCAGCAGTCGTGGTACTTGCTTCTCGGGCTTTCGGAGTCAGGGAAGACCCGAAGGAAGGAAGGAAGGAAAGGTGCCGGGCTTCAACGGGGGCGACCGCCCTTTCTGTGCTCGTTACTGCTTTTAAACTCCAGGTGGAGCCCCTCCCTGAGGGGAAGGGCTGTCCAAAAATTGGATCGAACTCGTAAATGCTCCTCTCCACGGAAATCTTTAGTAAAAGGCGAACCATTCATTCGAGCTGTAGAGAAGCCAAATCGTGCCTTTGCTGGTGGCCGAGCCCTTCCGGCCGGCCCTTTTCCCAAAGGCCCTCCCCTCTCCAAGCGGCAGCGAGGCCACGCACGCGTGAGGGAACTCCTCCCAAAACGCATCTGCCGTTCCGCCCCGGCGAAAGGGCGCTTTTGCTGCTGCTGCTACACTGGCCTGCTGCGTGTCTTAGGCCTCCTGAATATGAAATATGAAAAAAAAAAAAAAAAAAAAATTTCTGCTATCCAAAAAAAACAAAAAAACGGAAAGTCCTTTAGAGAAGGGGAATCCTGTATCTTCACTCTCTCATATCCCTCCTCTCTCTCGCTCTCTCTGTATCATCAACCGGTCCATCTCCTCTCTCTCCATCTCTCTCCTCTTTTTGACCATCATTAGAAATGTGCACCGTTCCCGGAAACTCCAATACCGGGTCAAATGCGTGGAGTGGACGGAGCAAGCCCCGCTTCCATCTCCCGCTTCCAAAAATCCATTTAATATAGACGGTCCCTTGATGGGGGACGTCTCAGATATTAAACTGATCTAGAACACTACACTTGATCTGAGCCAAGAGGCCGAGAAGCGATGCCCACAATGGTTTTGGCCAAACGCCCCGGGCGCGGCCGCCCGCCGCAGCAGTCGTGGTACTTGCTTCTCGGGCGGGCGGAAGGAAGGAAGGAAGAAGGAAGGAAGGAAGGAAGGAAGGAAAGGTGCCGGGCTCCAACGGGGGCGACCGCCCTTTCTGTGCTCGTTCTGCTTTTAAACTCCAGGTGGAGCCCCTCCCTGAGGGGAAGGGCTGTCCAAAAATTGGATCGAACTCGTAAATGCTCCTCTCCACGGAAATCTTTAGTAAAAGGCGAAAGGTTCATTCGAGCTGTAGAGAAGCCGGAGCGTGCCTTTGCTGGTGGCCGAGCCCTTCCGGCCGGCCCAAAGGCCCAAAGGCCCTCCCCTCTGCCAAGCGGCAGCGAGGCCACGCACGCAAAACAAAAACAGGGAACTCCTCCCAAAACGCATCTGCCGTTCCGCCCCGGCGAAAGGGCGCTTTGCTGCTGCTTGCTACACTGGCCTGCTGCGTGTGTTAGGCCTGCCTGAAATATGAAAAAAAAAAAAAAAAAAAAAAAAAAAAAAAGAACGAAAAGAGCGGGAAAACGGCGCGTCCCAGGAAAGGGGAGGGGGGAGGGAGGGCTCCGCCCCTCCCTCCTCCCCACTGGAGGGTGGGGCTCTCTCTCTCTCTCTCTCTCTCTCTCTCTCTCTCTCTCTCTCCTCTCTCTCTCTCTCTCTCTCTCTCTCTCTCTCTCTCTCTCTCTCTCTCTCTCTCTCTCTCTCTCTCTCTCTCTCTCTCTCTCTTTTGACCTTTCTGAGAAATGGGCACCGTTCCCGGAGGTACTGCAATACCGGGTCGATGCGTGGAGTGGACGGAGCAAGCCCCGCTTCCATCTCCCGCTTCCAAAAATCCATTTAATATAGACGGTCCCCCTATGGGGGACGTATCAGATATTAAACTGATAAGAACAGATTTTTTTGTTTTTAAAGTTTTTATTTATTTTCCTTGGACAGTGAAAACATAATCATACATAATCAAAACACTAAAAACAATACAAAAGAAACAATCACATAATCCAAGTCATAAAAACTTTACAATGAAGAACAGGGTCTTAGAAAAAACAATTCTTTTAAAAACAATACATAAAACCAACCAAATGTATGTGCAAAAAAAACACAGCTTCCATTTGTACCGGTTAGCAAATGTGACAGAAAAACAACCCGCTTCACCCCCTATCTTTGGACCATGAACCGGCACGAGTCCAGGTGGCAGGCAAACACCAGCAAGGGCCCCATTTCTCCTGGGCGATGTCTTCTCCCTCACGCAGCGCATCCTGTATCTGATACTCTCCGAGCCTGTGGCAAGCCAAGTTCTTCACCTCTCCAGAGGACAGAAGGTTTCCTTTAAACACTAGGAGGTTTCTCGCCTTCCACATGGCCTCTTTAAAACAGTTTAGCATGACCCATAGGTATGGCCATTCCTCTTTTGGGATGAACCCAGGCTTAACCCCATACAAAACCATTGCCTTTAGGAGCCTTCTCTTATTTAAAAAACAGCGCAGAAAAACTTCGGCTTCCCGCCAGACTTTTTTTGCTTGCCCACAGTCCCAGAACAGGTGCGCTGCCGACTCTTCTTCCCCACAGTCCTTAAAAGGACATCTAGGGGTCTTCCCGAGCTTCCTCCGAAACATAGCAGCCCTTACTGGAAGGATCTCATGCACTGTCTGCCATGCCAAGTCCTTGTGCCGATTCATGAGTCTCGGGTGAGCTACCGCCAACCAAATTCCTTCCACAACCTGTGGGTTAAAAAAAGAAACGTTACACATCTTCTCTCTATCCAGTACAAATTTCCGCACTTTCCGGGGGTCCTGCCACACCTCATTATCCAGTGTAAAAAGCTCCTCTTTCTTTAGAAACAGTTTAATTTTATTATAGTGAAAGGGTGCTTCCCATGCCGTCGGCACTGACAAAACAGGGTAAAACATTTTAAAACCTCTTAAGATCGGTCCTAAAAAATATCTCACAAAATGCGCTGTTTTGGATGACCCATACAAACATAACCTTACATGACAAATGACAAAATGCAAAAACAGGGTTTTCGTGAGGTCAGGAACCCCCTTCCCTCCATTTTTTGCGGCCCTGTGTACCACCTCTCTTTTTAGCATTTCATTCTTCCTCCCCCAGAAGAAACGCATCACGCTTCGTGTCAGGGCACACAGGACATTTCTAGTTGGAGGGAACACTGCTGACAAATACAACAAAACAGGTAAAATAACAGATTTTAAAATTAAACATTTTCCCTCAAAGGTGAGTTCCCTGAGGCTCCACAGCCCCAACTTTTGTGCAACCTTTGCTGTAACGTCCACCCAGTTCTGCATCCCAGACCCGTTCTTAAAAAATTTAATCCCTAAAATTTTAATAAAATCATTCTTAAAACACAACCCAATACTGGGTACTCTGGCCCATTTCCCATACATCATGCACTCGCTCTTATTAAAGTTGACTTTAGAACCTGACGCCCTGCAGAACCCCTCAACTGTACTCATTGTCCTCTCCATGGAGAACTCGTCTCTGCAGATGATTGACACATCATCCATATACAAAATGCATTTTACTTGTTCACCTCCACTCCCAGGTACAAACAGTCCACAGGTCTGTTTATTAGCCCTAATAGCAATGGCTAAAGGCTCAATGCTACATATAAACAGCAAAGGAGACAGTGGACAGCCTTGGCGCACTCCACTTCGGATTTTAACTGGTTCAGACGAGCTCCCATTTACCAAAACAACACTTTGAATATCTTTATACAAGATCTGAATCCAATTAACGAACCCGATTGGAAACCCCATTTTCAACAGTACACCAAACATGTACTTGTGCGCTATCCTATCATATGCCTTCTCTAAGTCCAAATTCAGGACACTAAACGGGAGCTCCCTCTCCCTGGCATAACAGATAGTATCTCTCACGAGTATCAGGCTGTCCATTATCCTCCTACCCGGGACTGCACATACCTGGTCCTGATGGATGACTGTATCAATCACCTGCCCCATCCTCCCAGTCAGGATCTTCGCCAGCAACTTATAGTCTGTGTTAAGGAGACTGATTGGACGCCAGTTCTTCAAATCTTCTGGATCTCCCTTCTTATAGAGCAGAGTGATGATGCTCCTCTTGAAGGAAGCAGCCATTTCCCCAGCATTAGAAATCTCTATAAAAACACTCAACAAATCATATTTTAAAATACTCCAAAAGCACTTGTAGTATTCAGCAGGTAAGCCATCCTCCCCAGGCGTTTTCCCCATTTTGCTCATTTTCAAAGCTTTATCCAGCTCTTTTAGAGAAAAGCCCTTTACCAACATCTCCTTCTGTTCATTATTTAACCCTGCATTGATACCTTCAATCATTTCTTTATAATTGCTCTCTACCACACTCTTTTCATTGTACAAATTCTCATAAAAAATTTCCGCCACTTCACACATGTCTTTATTTCCCTTCCTCACCCCACCATCGACCCCTTTTAAACCCTCCATCACCTGCTTCCTGTCAAATACTTTCTTAAAAAAGAACCTTGAACAGGTCTCTTCTTTCTCAATCCTTTCTATCTTGCTTTGCAGTATCACTGACTCACTTTTTTTATACCTTAAATGTTTTATTCTCTCTTTCACCCCCTTTATCTCTTCAGAGACTTCAAAACCCGCCCTCTCCTGCAAAAACAATCTCTGAAGCTTCCTTTCCAGCCATTTGCATTTCTCTCTTGCTTTACGCACCTTATCCCTGCCTTCATTTATAAAAAACAATTTGGTTTTCCTTTTAACAAAATCCCACCACTCACTCTTCCTTTCAAAGAAAACCTGTAGAGACCTCCACCCTTTATACTTCTCTACATATTTCTCTCTTATTTTACTATCCTCTAATAATTTTACATTTAATTTCCATACTCCCTTCCCCTTTTCACTCACCCCTCCCAGATCCAATGTTGACTTCACCATCACATGATCGGAGAAGAACACAGGCTCCAGTTTACAACCTTTCACCTCCACCCCCTCGGAAACAAAGACCATATCGATCCTGGATTTCCTAGTCCCCTGAGGGTTGCTCCAGGTAAAGCCCTCTTCAGAATGGATCCTCTTATAGCAGTCTGTCAACTTAAAATCTTTAATAATTTTGTTCAATAACACCGATGTTTTATCTAATTTAAACTCTTCCTTCCCAGCCTTCCTGTCACTCCCACTCCTCACACAATTCCAGTCACCACCCATCACTACCGGTATGGATGAACTAAGCTCCATCCTCACCAGTCCCAACAGTTCAACCCTCTGGTGTTTCTCCACAGGCGCATACACATTCACCAGTTTAAACTCTTGTTTATTACAAACCACTCTCACCATCACAACCCTCCCATCCTGCAACACACTTCTCTCTTTAATTACACACTTATTATTTTTAAACAGTATTGCCACCCCCGCATTCTTATTTTCATCTGTCCCCGACCACACTGATTCACCTTTCAGCCACATGCTTTCCAACTCTCTATATTCTTTTCTAAACCCAATCCCACACTCTTGCAAAAAGAACACATCTGCATCAATATCTGCTAGCCACTCTAAAACAGCTTTGCACCTGACCTTGCTCACCACACTCCTCACATTCACTGTAGCTATTATGAGCGCCATGTGGAACAACAAAAGGTGTGACGACATAACCATTACATTTTACTTGGCTCCATCCCCACGCTATCTGAGAACTGCTGTACGTTATCATCGTCTAAAAAAGAGGTGCCCCCAGGGTCAATACCCCTCCCACCATAAGACCTGTCACTCAGTACCGAGGAGTCAGAACCAGGAGACACCGGAGCTCCCGGCCTAGCATGCTTACTGTCCTCTTTTATTCCCTTTTTCCCTCTTTTCCCCACTTTCATACCACCTCTTACATCTTCTCCTTTCTCCAATTTCCTTTTCCCCGAAGCTCTCTCCTGCTCCATTTGTTCCTCATCAAGCTCTCCTCCCACCTCTTCCTCCTCCTCCTCCATCTCCTCTTCACTAGACTCCCCCTCCGATCCACTCTCTACATCACTCACCACATATCCCCTTGGATGCATCTGGCCACATGGGATAGGGGTCTCGTCCTGGGTACCTGAGGGACCTACCTCCCCCTCACTCTTATTCGACCCCTCTCCGAGCCCCTCACTGTCCTCTTCTGAAGATGTAACCTGCAGATCTACTGCCAAGGAAACCCCCTGCTGCTCCTTCTGTCCGTCCCCCTGATCCATCTCCTCCTCCCCCTCACTTCCTCTCTGCTCTCCCGCCCCAGATGCCTGCCCCTTCCCCTCATCCTCTCTACTCTCACTCTCCCCTCTCCCCTGCTGCTCACCTCCCTTCCCTTCCCCCTCAGTACTCTCCTTCCTCTTTCCTCTCCCTTCCTGCTGTTCCCTGTCTTCCCTCTCTCCCTCCTCCTCTCTCCCTCTCCCTCTCCCTCTCCCTCTGCTCCCTCTCCCTCTCCCTCTGCTCTCTCTCCCTCTCTTCATTTCTCTTTGCTTTGTTAGCAAAGGAGGCCGGACAGTGCATAAAAAGGTGCTCAGTACTGTCACATAAGCTACACTTCCTTTTCTCCTGACACTCGCTCGCCACATGCCCCTCACCTTTACAAACATAACACATAATTTTTGTGCACCCCGCCGCCAAGTGACCCATTGCCCCACACCTTCGACACAATTTGGGTTGCCCAAAATAATGTACATAACCCCTATCCATCCCCAGCACTATTTCAGAGGGAATGATTCTATACCCCTCATACCCATTCGGATCTGGCAACAGACTTACACGCACTCTCCATGCACCATTCCATACCCCATCACTATCCCTCACTTTCTCTGCACCCCCATGCACCAAACAATACTTTCTCAGCCATATACACACATCCTCTCCCTGCACAGTCTCCGAACCCATCCTCACAATCACCACCCTCCTAGCAACATCAGTCAAGGTAGTCACATGAAACCTACTCAACTGATGGTCATCTTTCCCTAAAATAAACAACCGGTGACATTTCTGCAAATCACTCACCTCCCTAAAACTCACATCCCAAGTGTTTCCCTTCCCCACAGTAATAATACAATTGAGTTGATCTGGCTTGAATCCCAATTTATTCTGTAACACAGACCTAGAGAACTCAAGCCTATTAAATTCAACCTCCTGCCCCTCTCCTCTCTCCTGCTCCTTCAAGGAAATCCTTATACAATTAAAACGACGTGCCGCAAACCTCGAGGCCGCCATTTTAACTATATAAACACCTTCTCCCACAAAAAAGAAAGTTTAAGTTTTAAATTTAGCCAAGGCCAAAAAAAGCAAGGTATCAACCTATGAAAAGAAAACGAAAAACAGCAGATAAGGTGCCCTCAAAGGGTCCCCCTTACCTGCTCAACAACCTGGCTCCTGGACTGCCGCCTGCCCTAGTCCTCTGCTACCCAGACCACAGCTACCAGCAACCAACGCTGCTCCCGTTTACCTTACCGATACCTTACCGATCGCTTCCAAATCGAGCTGCGGTCAAGCCACACACTGGATCAGAGCCAAGAGGCCGAGAAGCGATGCCCACAATGGTTTTGGCCAAACGCCCCGGGCGCGGCCGCCCGCCGCAGCAGTCGTGGTACTTGCTTCTCGGGCGGGCGGAGGGAGGGAGGAAGGAAGGAAGGAAGGAAGGAAGGAAAGGTGCCGGGCTCCAACGGGGGCGACCGCCCTTTCTGTGCTCGTTCTGCTTTTAAACTCCAGGTGGAGCCCCTCCCTGAGGGGAAGGGCTGTCCAAAAATTGGATCGAACTCGTAAATGCTCCTCTCCACGGAAATCTTTAGTAAAAGGCGAAAGGTTCATTCGAGCTGTAGAGAAGCCGGAGCGTGCCTTTGCTGGTGGCCGAGCCCTTCCGGCCGGCCCAAAGGCCCAAAGGCCCTCCCCTCTGCCAAGCGGCAGCGAGGCCACGCACGCAAAACAAAAACAGG
>NW_024474724.1:52500-62500 GCF_017654505.1 Polyodon spathula
CTGGCTTCATGCCCGGTCTGGTTGCAGTTCTTACAAACCAGCTCATCACATTCTGCGGCGAAATGTCCTTCTCTACTACATTTAAAACACCTTTTCGGTTGTCCCCTGTAGTAGACAGACCCTCTCACCGCTCCAATCGTTAGGTCAGGTCGAATATGTAACATTTTCCCATCCTTTGAATAAAAAGCTTAGCCGTATACTTCCATACCCCATTCCAAATACCTTCAGAGTCCATGGTCTTTACTGGTTCCTCATTCTGTAACTCAAACCTCCCTTCATACTGTGGCAATATCCTCTACTGGGAAAAACGGGCAAGACATAAAAACAAATACCGTCCTCCAGTCCCTTGAGAAACAAAGGTCTCCAGGTTGAACACGCTGGCTGGCAGATTTTCTTTGTCTTCTTCCCATAAATCCTCATCACCTGCAAACACAGTTCTTCTGTGTGTAGCGTCAAATCAAACCGACCTCTCCCAATATTCTCCTTCAGGCAAACACATCTTCTGCTCCCAGTTCAAAAAGTCCAAACAGACCTCCAAAACAAACTTCCTTCTGCCCCACAGACCAGCCAATTGCTTCAAATTCTCAGCTGGAACCGGAGAGTATTCTTCCCTCGATCTCCATCTTCCATTTTCAAAAAAAGTACTTTCCTTTCAGCTCACGCCTTCATCTCATCGAAGCTGACCAGTGCTTCTCTATACACTTGATCTGAGCCAAGAGGCCGAGAAGCGATGCCCACAATGGTTTTGGCCAAACGCCCCGGGCGCGGCCGCCCGCCGCAGCAGTCGTGGTACTTGCTTCTCGGGCGGAAGGAGGAAGGAAGGAAGGAAGGAAGGAAGGAAGGAAGGAAGGAAAGGTGCCGGGCTCCAACGGGGGCGACCGCCCTTTCTGTGCTCGTTCTGCTTTTAAACTCCAGGTGGAGCCCCTCCCTGAGGGGAAGGGCTGTCCAAAAATTGGATCGAACTCGTAAATGCTCCTCTCCACGGAAATCTTTAGTAAAAGGCGAAAGGTTCATTCGAGCTGTAGAGAAGCCGGAGCGTGCCTTTGCTGGTGGCCGAGCCCTTCCGGCCGGCCCAAAGGCCCAAAGGCCCTCCCCTCTGCCAAGCGGCAGCGAGGCCACGCACGCAAAACAAAAACAGGGAACTCCTCCCAAAACGCATCTGCCGTTCCGCCCCGGCGAAAGGGCGCTTTGCTGCTGCTGCTACACTGGCCTGCTGCGTGTGTTAGGCCTGCCTGAATATGAATAAAAAAAAAAAAAAAAAAAAAAAAAAAAAAAAAAAAAAAAAAGAAAAAAAAGAACGAAAAGAGCGGGAAAACGGCGCGTCCCAGGAAAGGGGAGGGTGGGGAGGGGAGGGAGGGAGGGTGGGGCTCTCTCTCTCTCTCTCTCTCTCTCTCTCTCTCTCTCTCTCTCTCTCTCTCTCTCTCTCTCTCTCTCTCTCTCTCTCTCTCTCTCTCTCTCTCTCTCTCTCTCTCTCTCTCTCTCTCTCTCTCTTTTGACCTTTCTGAGAAATGGGCACCGTTCCCGGAGGTACTGCAATACCGGGTCGATGCGTGGAGTGGACGGAGCAAGCCCCGCTTCCATCTCCCGCTTCCAAAAATCCATTTAATATAGACGGTCCCCCTATGGGGGACGTATCAGATATTAAACTGATAAGAACAGATACTTTTTTTTTTTTGAGCCAAGAGGCCGAGAAGCGATGCCCACAATGGTTTTGGCCAAACGCCCCGGGCGCGGCCGCCCGCCGCAGCAGTCGTGGTACTTGCTTCTCGGGCGGGCGGAAAAGGGAGGAAGGAAGGAAGGAAGGAAGGAAGGAAAGGTGCCGGGCTCCAACGGGGGCGACCGCCCTTTCTGTGCTCGTTCTGCTTTTAAACTCCAGGTGGAGCCCCTCCCTGAGGGGAAGGGCTGTCCAAAAATTGGATCGAACTCGTAAATGCTCCTCTCCACGGAAATCTTTAGTAAAAGGCGAAAGGTTCATTCGAGCTGTAGAGAAGCCGGAGCGTGCCTTTGCTGGTGGCCGAGCCCATTCCCCAAAGGCCCAAAGGCCATCCCCTCTGCCAAGCGGCAGCGAGGCCACGCAATCAAAACAAAAACAGGGAACTCCTCCCAAAACGCATCTACGTTCCGCCCCGGCGAAAGGGCGCTTTGCTGCTGCTGCTACACTGGCCTGCTGCACCAAACCATTCCAAATATTTCTAAAAAAAAAAAAAAAAAAAAAAACCACAAAGCCATCAGCTCTTTTTAACAGTTTTCCCTGTTTTCCCCGTACCAGTCTCTCTTTTCTTCTCTGCTCTCCTCTCACATTCTTCTCAGTCCTTCTTCTCTTCTTTCCCCGCTGTTATCTCAACCCTGCTCACTCCTGCTTCCTGCGCTGTCCTCTTCCCCACTGGCTGTCTCGGGTCGATCTTGGAGTGGACGGAGCAAGCTTGTCTTCCATCTCCCTGCTTCCAAAATTCCATTTAATTTCTCGTTCCCCCTATTTCTCCGTTCAGGTTCTTGCGCTGATAAGAACAGATCCTACACTTGATCTTTCCAAGAGGCCGAGAAGCTTCTGCCTCCTCTGGTTTCCTCCAAACCCTTCTGGCGCTTCCGCCCGCCGCAGCAGTCGCTACTACTTGCTTCTCGGGCGGGCGCAGGGCTCGAGGAAGGAAGGTGAAGGAAGGAAGGAAGGAAAGGGTTAGCGCTTCCACACAGGTTACACTTTCTTTTCTCCTTACTGTCCGTCGTGCTTTTAAACTTCAGGTCACAATTCCTGCCCTGAGGGTCATTGCACTCCAAAAATTGGATCCCACTCTAAATGCACTTTCTCCACAAACTTTAGGTTGTAAAATAAAACAAATACATTCGAGCTGTACCAATCGAGAAGGATGCCTTTGCTGGTGGCTCAGCCCTTCCGGCCGGCCTTAAAGGCCCAAATCTTGCCCTCACCTCTGCCAAGTTCCAGTCCAGGCCAAACCAAACTCATCAAACAGTTTTTCTCCTGGCCTCAAAACGCATCTGCCGTTCCGGCTCGGCGAAAGGTCGCTACATGCTGCTGCTGCTACACTGGGATTATACATGTGTTACGTTGACTGTTCTAACTTCTTGTACAAAAAGTGCTTCAAAAATAAAAAAAGGCAATCTTCATGCAGTTTAAAAATCTCCAAACTTTAGTGCAAAATCTTCGGTCTTAAAAGTAAAATCGAAAATGCCTCTTGGGAAGTCTTGTAAGCAGAAGATTTCGTTCCTGTCGATGTTAACTGCTCCCCGTATCTCTTGATGAATTCTCTCTCTCTCTCAGTTCCTCTCGTTCCTTCTCTTCTGAGAATAACCGAACCGTTCCCGGAGGTACTGCAATACCGGGTCGATGCGTGGAGTGGACGGAGCAAGCCCCGCTTCCATCTCCCGCTTCAAAAATCCATTTAATATAGACGGTCCCCCTATGGGGGACGTATCAGATATTAAACTGATAAGAACAGATACTACACTTGATCTGAGCCAAGAGGCCGAGAAGCGATGCCCACAATGGTTTTGGCCAAACGCCCCGGGCGCGGCCGCCCGCCGCAGCAGTCGTGGTACTTGCTTCTCGGGCGGGCGGAGGGAGGAAGGAAGGAAGGAAGGAAGGAAGGAAGGAAGGAAAGGTGCCGGGCTCCAACGGGGGCGACCGCCCTTTCTGTGCTCGTTCTGCTTTTAAACTCCAGGTGGAGCCCCTCCCTGAGGGGAAGGGCTGTCCAAAAATTGGATCGAACTCGTAAATGCTCCTCTCCACGGAAATCTTTAGTAAAAGGCGAAAGGTTCATTCGAGCTGTAGAGAAGCCGGAGCGTGCCTTTGCTGGTGGCCGAGCCCTTCCGGCCGGCCCAAAGGCCCAAAGGCCCTCCCCTCTGCCAAGCGGCAGCGAGGCCACGCACGCAAAACAAAAACAGGGAACTCCTCCCAAAACGCATCTGCCGTTCCGCCCCGGCGAAAGGGCGCTTTGCTGCTGCTGCTACACTGGCCTGCTGCGTGTGTTAGGCCTGCCTGAATATGAAATATGAAAAAAAAAAAAAAAAAAAAAAAAAAAAAAAAACGAAAAGAGCGGGAATGAAAGGTGAGGGGTTTTCTCGGGTCCTTTTGCCTCGCATCTCCCTCCACTCTCCTTTCCCCTCCCACCCCTAGAGAAGAGGAGATAGACTCTCTCTCTATCTTCTCTCTCTCTCTCTCTCTCTCTCTCTCGCTCTCTCTCTCTCTCTCTCTCTCTCTCTCTCTCTCTCTCTCTCTCTCTTTTGACCTTTCTGAGAAATGGGCACCGTTCCCGGAGGTACTGCAATACCGGGTCGATGCGTGGAGTGGACGGAGCAAGCCCCGCTTCCATCTCCCGCTTCCAAAAATCCATTTAATATAGACGGTCCCCCTATGGGGGACGTATCAGATATTAAACTGATAAGAACAGATTTTTTTTTTTTTTTTTTTTTTTTTTTGCAATTTTTTTCAATTTATTCCCAAAAAAATACAACACCCGTTCAAAACTAATAATTCTCAAAATTCCAAGTTCCCCAAAAAAAACCACAAAAAAAAGACCCATATTATAAATCCACAAAAAACCCAACCCTTTCAAAAATTGTAAATCTCAAAATTCAAAGTTCACAAAAAAAGAACCCAAAACTACTCTAAACTATTTCCCTCACTTTCTCGCCGCTTCTTCCGCCTTCTTCTTTGCTTCCAGAAAAATTCTCATTTTCTCCTCTTCATATTCCTTCCATTCTAAATGCGAAACCCTCGCTCCTCTTATCCTCTCCTTCCATCTCATTAAATTTTCATAGTCCCTGGGACATGCCACCCTCATTAAATGCTCTATATCTTTCTCCGTCCACACGACACTCTTCTTCTTAACCTCTTCCTCCCTCTTCTTTACCTCTTCCTCCTTCTTCTTTACCTCTTCCTCCACCCTATCACCCCAACTCGAACTTGATGTTGCTCCCTCCTCTCCTCCTTTCATCCTCCTTGTTTGGCATTCAGCGGTCCTCTCATCCTTCCCTTCTCTATCTTTCCTCTTCCTCTGTACCTCTCCTTCTACTCCCTCCATTGGGTCGGCAACAGATTGCTCTTCCCGGGACCTCTGCTGGTCATCTTTGGAACTGCCTTCCTTCTCTTCCTTTCTCGGGTCTCCGCCTCTTCCCTTTGTTTCCTCAGTTCCACATTTTCCCGCCGTTCCGCCTCCTTTATTTGCGACTCCTCCCCCAACACTCTTTCCTTTGTCCTTCTCATTGTCTTTTTTCCCAGATTCTTTTTCTTTCTCTGTTTTCTTCTCCTCTGTATCCTCTTTTTTCTTTGTTCCTTCACTGGCTGCCTGAGCATAGCTTCTCTTGCTTTTCGGACAGTCCCTGTACATATGCTCTTTTGAGCCACAGAGATTGCACAACATTCCTCTGGGGCAGTCCCTAGAAACATGTCCCGTCTGCAAACAGTTTCTACAAACAACCTCCTCACACTCTGCAGCAAAATGTCCACACCGGCCACATTTAAAACACACTCTGGGCTGACCTTTGTAATACAGAGTCCCTCTAACAGTTCCAATCATCAAATCCGGTCTGACATGAATCATATTCCCCTCCTTAGTGCGCAGCCTAGCAATATACTTATACATTCCATTCCACAAACCTTCAGAATCCAGGTTCTTAACTGGGAACTCGCTCTTCAACTCAAAACTCCTTTTCAAAGCTGTAGTAATATCCTCCACTGGAAAGAAAGGACAGGCCATTGTAACAAAAACTGTTCTCCATTCCTGCAGAAACAATGGCTCCAGGTTGAAAACTCTGGCTGGCAACTGCTCCTTATTCTCTTCATATTTCCTTAACACCTTCAGGCACTCCTCTTCTGTATTCAAAGTCAGGTCGAATAAGCCTTTAGCGATGTTCTCCTTCAGGCAATGGACATCGTCTGCTCCCAACTCGAACAAACCAAAGACGACTTCCAACACGAACTTCCTTCTTCCCCATAGGCCAGTCAGATCTTTTAGCTGGAATCGAAGCGTGTTCTTCCCATACCTTTCTTCCATTTCCGGATCAGTCTCTATCAAGCTCACGCCTTCTAGATCTTTACCTTTCGCCTTCTAGACACTCACTTGGTATGAGCCAAGAGGCCGAGAAGCGATGCCCACAATGGTTTTGGCCAAACGCCCCGGGCGCGGCCGCCCGCCGCAGCAGTCGTGGTACTTGCTTCTCGGGCGGGCGGAGGGAGGAAGGAAGGAAGGAAGGAAGGAAGGAGGAAAGGTGCCGGGCTCCAACGGGGGCGACCGCCCTTTCTGTGCTCGTTCTGCTTTTAAACTCCAGGTGGAGCCCCTCCCTGAGGGGAAGGGCTGTCCAAAAATTGGATCGAACTCGTAAATGCTCCTCTCCACGGAAATCTTTAGTAAAAGGCGAAAGATTTATTCGAGCTGTAGAGAAGCCAGAGCGTGCCTTTGCTGGTGGCCGAGCCCTTCCGGCCGGCCCAAAGGCCCAAAGGCCCTCCCCTCTGCCAAGCGGCAGCGAGGCCACGCACGCAAAACAAAAACAGGGAACTCCTCCCAAAACGCATCTGCCGTTCCGCCCCGGCGAAAGGGCGCTTTGCTGCTGCTGCTACACTGGCCTGCTGCGTGTGTTAGGCCTGCCTGAATATGAAATAAAAAAAAAAAAAAAAAAAAAAAAAAAAAAAAAGAACGAAAAGAGCGGGAAAACGGCGCGTCCCAGGAAAGGGGAGGGTGGGGCTCTCTCTCTCTCTCTCTCTCTCTCTCTCTCTCTCTCTCTCTCTCTCTCTCTCTCTCTCTCTCTCTCTCTCTCTCTCTCTCTCTCTCTCTTTTGACCTTTCTGAGAAATGGGCACCGTTCCCGGAGGTACTGCAATACCGGGTCGATGCGTGGAGTGGACGGAGCAAGCCCCGCTTCCATCTCCCGCTTCCAAAAATCCATTTAATATAGACGGTCCCCCTATGGGGGACGTATCAGATATTAAACTGATAAGAACAGATTTTTTTTTTTTTTTTTTTTTTTTTTTTTTTTTTTAAAATATTTTATTAATTCTTTTCAAAAGAAAACATTACATTTATGGCTATAAACCATATCTATTACAAATCATCACAAAAAAAACAAAAACAAACAAAAACATTCAAAAACAACCAAAAACAAAAAAACAAAATCATTTCATTACAATAAACTTTAGCATAATCAAAATAACAAAAAAAACACACAATACATTAATTCTTCAAAAATAACAGAGCCATCAATTTTCCAATCCAAAACATATCAATTTTCCAAAGTTTTAAACATATGCAACAACAAATATTTCAAAAACAAAAACAAAAAAACAATCTTTTATTCCCACTCCCACTCTTCAGTTCCAACATTTCTTTCTCAACTCAAAAATCATATCCAACACAAAACAAAATCTTTCTTTTAAACCTCTTTACTTCTTAATAATCCCCTTTCTTTTCTCTTCATCTTTCCATCTTGCACATAACAAAACTCTATTCCTTTCTGTTCTGTATTTTTTAACCTCTGCCTCTGTTATCACCCCCTTCAACAATCTCTCCTTCCAAGCCATTAACTCAAAAAACTCCCTCCTACAAAGACTCCGCATTAAATTATCCTCCTTTTCTTCCATTATTTTTCCCTCAAAATCCCTCGGTTCCAGTCCTCTTAAAGGGACTCCTCTTCTTTTCCTCATCTCCTCCTTCTCCACGATTTCATACCAGCTGGGCCCAGCTGCACCCTCATTGGCACTCTCCTCACTCCTGCTCCCGGCCCCAGGTTCTCTGTCCTTCCGCTTTTTCTTTATCTCACTCTCCGTTTCCTCCATCGCCTCACCCTCTTGCACCTTGTCCGCCCCACCATCACCTTCACCACCACCACCTACACCCACACCTCCACCCCCTTTCACTTCCTTACCACTCATACCCCCCCCACCACTAACCACTCTCACCACACCACCCTCCTTACTTACATCACTACCCCCTTTACTCCCTCCACTCATTCCCTTTCCACTCCCACCTTTCTTTGCACCATCACCACCCTCCTTTGCTCGCTCACCATCCATACCACTCCCACCTCCACTCTTTCCTTCTCCACTCCCATCATTCTTTGCACCATCACCACCCTCACTTGCTCTCTCACCACCCATACCACGCTTTCCACACTCTCTATACAGGTGATCCAGTGCTCCACACATACTGCAACTTTTTGGGGTTTTACAGTCCATCGCTTCATGCCCTTCCCGCCTGCATTTCTGGCAAAACATTACTTCCACACTCGCTCGCCTCATGCCCTTCAGTGTTACACTTAAAACACTTTCGCGGCTGCCCAGGGTAACTTAAAAAACCCCTGTTTCCCCCAATCTGTACTCGACCCGGAGGGTGTACTATACCCCCCTCCTTTGAACTGCAGATCTTCAGCCTCACAATAAATTTCCACTTCCCAGTCCATATACCTATAGGGTCAAGCACTTTAAAAGGTCCCGAAATAATGTCGCAAAAACGGCCAACATACTGTGCGACTTCCTCCTGCCCAACATATGGGTTATACATGAAAACAAACAAAGGCCGAACTTCCCTTGCAAATAACGGATCTGCAATATACATCGAAAAAGGCCTTTCATTTTTCTTCTCCTGGTAAGTATCCCAAACACTCTGAGCCAACTCCTCACTGCACAAAACCAAATCAAAAAACTTTTCATAATTCTGGAAAACAAAAAATAGACTTCACCTCCAGTTTCAGTCCTTTTAACAGCACCTCCTTCACAAAGAATTCTCGCCCGCCTGGTGTATCCTTCAATTCTGCAGCATCGACGATCTTCAATTCTTTCTCCAAAACCCCACTCCATCGGAAACGGATCAGGTTCTGCATCCTCCTTCCAGTCGCCATCGTATTCCGCTCCCAGCGCCTTCTCTTCCTCACTGGATCCTCAGGATGCTGCGGTCATGCCACATACACTTGAGCAGAGCCAAGAGGCCGAGAAGCGATGCCCACAATGGTTTTGGCCAAACGCCCCGGGCGCGGCCGCCCGCCGCAGCAGTCGTGGTACTTGCTTCTCGGGCGGGCGGAGGGAGGAAGGAAGGAAGGAAGGAAGGAAGGAAGAAAGGTGCCGGGCTCCAACGGGGGCGACCGCCCTTTCTGTGCTCGTTCTGCTTTTAAACTCCAGGTGGAGCCCCTCCCTGAGGGGAAGGGCTGTCCAAAAATTGGATCGAACTCGTAAATGCTCCTCTCCACGGAAATCTTTAGTAAAAGGCGAAAGGTTCATTCGAGCTGTAGAGAAGCCGGAGCGTGCCTTTGCTGGTGGCCGAGCCCTTCCGGCCGGCCCAAAGGCACTCCCCTCTACCAAGCGGCAGCAAGGCCACGCAAAACAAAAAAAGGGAACTCTTCCCAAAACGCATCTGCCGTTCCGCCCCGGCGAAAGGGCGCTTTGCTGCTGCTGCTACACTGGCCTGCTGCGTGTGTTAGGCCTGCCTGAATATGAAATATGAAAAAAAAAAAAAAAAAAAAAAAAAAAAAAAAAAAAAGAACGGGAAAAGCGCGTCCCAGGAAAGGGGCGCGTCCCAGGAAAGGGAGGGAGGGTGGGGCTCTCTCTCTCTCTCTCTCTCTCTCTCTCTCTCTCTCCTCTCTCTCTCTCTCTCTCTCTCTCTCTCTCTCTCTCTCTTTTGACCTTTCTGAGAAATGGGCACCGTTCCCGGAGGTACTGCAATACCGGGTCGATGCGTGGAGTGGACGGAGCAAGCCCCGCTTCCATCTCCCGCTTCCAAAAATCCATTTAATATAGACGGTCCCCCTATGGGGGACGTATCAGATATTAAACTGATAAGAACAGATTTTTTTTTTTTTTTTTTTTTTTTTTTTTTTTCTTCACAAAAAAAAACCAAATACAAGAAAAAAATCAAAAACAAAAAACAAAAAAAAAAAAACTTCAATACTTCTCAAACACAAATACCCATTCATAAACACCAAAAAAAACTTATACCAAAAACCAGAACTAAAATCTTTAAACACAAATATCCTTACTCAAATACACAGAACTAATTATT
>NW_024474725.1:0-7822 GCF_017654505.1 Polyodon spathula
GCTGCTGCTACACTGGCCTGCTGCGTGTGTTAGGCCTGCCTGAATATGAAATATGATGAAAAAAAAAAAAAAAAAAAAAAAAAAAGAACGAAAAGAGCGGGAAAACGGCGCGTCCCAGGAAAGGGGGGGGGGGGGGTCTCTGTCTCTCGGTTTTGCTCTCTCTCTCTCTCTCTCTCTCTCTCTCTCTCTCTCTCTCTCTCTCTCTCTCTCTCTCTCTCTCTCTCTCTCTCTCTCTCTCTCTCTCTCTCTCTCTCTTTTGACCTTTCTGAGAAATGGGCACCGTTCCCGGAGGTACTGCAATACCGGGTCGATGCGTGGAGTGGACGGAGCAAGCCCCGCTTCCATCTCCCGCTTCCAAAAATCCATTTAATATAGACGGTCCCCCTATGGGGGACGTATCAGATATTAAACTGATAAAAACATTTTTTTTTTTTTTTTTTTTTTTTTATTTGAAAATATTTTATTAATTCTTTTCAAAAGAAAACATTACATTTATGGCTATAAACCATATCTATTACAAATCATCACAAAAAAAACAAAAACAAACAAAAACATTCAAAAACAACCAAATCATTTCAAAATCATTTCATTACAATAAACTTTAGCATAATCAAAATAACAAAAAAAACACACAATACATTAATTCTTCAAAAATAACAGAGCCATCAATTTTCCAAAATGAAACATATCAATTTTCCAAAGTTTTAAACATATGCAACAACAAATATTTCAAAAACAAAAAACAAAAAAACAATCTTTTATTCCCACTCCCACTCTTCAGTTCCAACATTTCTTTCTCAACTCAAAAATCATATTCAACACAGAACAAAAACTTTCTTTTAAACCTCTTTACTTCTTAATAATCCCCTTTCTTTTCTCTTCATCTTTCCATCTTGCACATAACAAAACTCTATTCCTTTCTGTTCTGTATTTTTTTACCTCTGCCTCTGTTATCACCCCCTTCAACAATCTCTCCTTCCAATCCATTAACTCAAAAAACTCCCTCCTACAAAGACTCCGCATTAAATTATCCTCCTTTTCTTCCATTATTTTTCCCTCAAAATCCCTCGGTTCCAGTCCTCTTAAAGGGTCTCCTCTTCTTTTCCTCATCTCCTCCTTCTCCACGCTTTCATACCAGCTGGGCCCAGCTGCACCCTCGTTGGCACTCTCCTCTCTCCTGCTCCCGGCTCCAGGTTCTCTGTCCTTCCGCTTTTTCTTTATTTCTCTCTCCGTTTCCTCCATCGCCTCACTCTCTTGCACCTTGTCCGCCCCACCATCACCTTCACCCACACCACCACCACACATACCCACACCTGCACCCCCTTTCACTTCATTACCACTCATACCCCCTCCACCACTAACCACTCTCACCACACCACCTTCCTTACTTACATCACTACCCCCTTTACTCCCTCCACTCATTCCCTTTCCACTCCCATCTTTCTTTGCACCATCACCACCCTCCTTTGCTCGCTCACCATCCATACCACTCCCACCTCCACTCTTTTCTTCTCCACTCCCATCATTCTTTGCACCATCACCACCCTCACTTGCTCTCTCACCACCCATACCACGCTTTCCACACTCTCTATACAGGTGATCCAGTGCTCCACATATACTGCAACTTTTTGGGGTTTTACAGTCCATCGCTTCATGCCCTTTTCGCCTGCATTTCTGGCAGAACATTACTTTGCACTCGCTCGCCTCATGCCCTTCGGTGTCGCACTTAAAACACTTTCGCGGTTGCCCAGGGTAGCTTAAAAAACCCCTGTTTCCCCCAATCTGCACTCGTCCCGGAGGGTGTATTATACCCCCCTCCTTTGAACTACAAATCCTCAACCGTACAAAAAACTTCCACTTCCCAGTCCATATACCAACAGGGTCAAGTACTTTAAAAGGTCCCGAAATAATGTCGCAAAAACGGCCAACATACTGTGCGACTTCCTCCTGCCCAACATACGGGTTATACATGAAAACAAACAATGGCCGAACTTCCCTTGCAAATAAGGGATCTGCAATATACATCGAAAAAGGCCTTTCATTTTTCTTCTCCTGGTAAGTATCCCAAACACTTTGAGCCAACTCCTCACTGCACAAAACCAAATCAAAAAACTTTTCATAATTCTGGAAACAAAAAATAGACTTCACCTCCAGTTTCAGTCCTTTTAAGAGCACCTCCTTCACAAAGAATTCTCGCCCGCCTGGTGTATCCTTCAGTTCTGCAGCATCGACGATCTTCAATTCTTTCTCCAAAACCTCACTCCATCGGAAACGGATCAGGTTCTGCATCCTCCTTCCAGTCGCCATCGTATTCCGCTCCCAGCGCCTTCTCTCCCTCACTGGATCCTCAGGATGCTGCGGTCATGCCACATACACTTGAGCAGAGCCAAGAGGCCGAGAAGCGACGCCCACAATGGTTTTAGCCAAACGCCCCGGGCGCGGCCGCCCGCCGCAGCAGTCGTGGTACTTGCTTCTCGGGCGGGCGGAGGGAGGAAGGAAGGAAGGAAGGAAGGAAGGAAAGGTGCCGGGCTCCAACGGGGGCGACCGCCCTTTCTGTGCTCGTTCTGCTTTTAAACTCCAGGTGGAGCCCCTCCCTGAGGGGAAGGGCTGTCCAAAAATTGGATCGAACTCGTAAATGCTCCTCTCCACGGAAATCTTTAGTAAAAGGCGAAAGGTTCATTCGAGCTGTAGAGAAGCCGGAGCGTGCCTTTGCTGGTGGCCGAGCCCTTCCGGCCGGCCCAAAGGCCCAAAGGCCCTCCCCTCTGCCAAGCGGCAGCGAGGCCACGCACGCAAAACAAAAACAGGGAACTCCTCCCAAAACGCATCTGCCGTTCCGCCCCGGCGAAAGGGCGCTTTGCTGCTGCTGCTACACTGGCCTGCTGCGTGTGTTGGGCCTGCCTGAATATGAAATATGAAAAAAAAAAAAAAAAAAAAAAAAAAAGAACGAAAAGAGCGGGAAAACGGCGCGTCCCAGGAAAGGGGAGGGTGGGGCTCTCTCTCTCTCTCTCTCTCTCTCTCTCTCTCTCTCTCTCTCTCTCTCTCATCTCTCTCTCTCTCTCTCTCTCTCTCTCTTTTGACCTTTCTGAGAAATGGGCACCGTTCCCGGAGGTACTGCAATACCGGGTCGATGCGTGGAGTGGACGGAGCAAGCCCCGCTTCCATCTCCCGCTTCCAAAAATCCATTTAATATAGACGGTCCCCCTATGGGGGACGTATCAGATATTAAACTGATAAGAACATTTTTTTTTTTTTTTTTTTTTTTTTGTTTTTAAAGTTTTTATTTATTTTCATTAAACAAAGAAAAAACATACTCATACATAATCAAACCACTAAATACAATACAGAACAAAAACAGTCACATTATCGAAGTCATAAAGAACTTTACAATAAAAAACAGACCCTTTGAAAAAAAAACTACACGACTAACACTTACACTCCACAATACCATAACAAATAACAAAGACAAAAACACCCAAAACCACAAGAACATGTTACCATTACAAACCCAAACCACTAAACCAAAGACTAGCTAATACATAAAACCAATAACTAACATATATTCTGAAAAACACCATTTCTTTAAATTTACATATATGCAAATCAACCCCTGAACACAAACCCACAAAAAACGTTCAAAAAACACATATAGCCAACATCATTTCATTATAATAATCATCACACAAACATACAATTCAGCAAAAAAAAACCAAAAAACAAAACCATATTCCCCTATTTCTTTTCCGCCTCCCTCCTTGCTATATCTGCTTTCCGTCTAGCATCTTGCAAAATCCTGTCCCTCTCAATCCAATACTTCTGTACCTCACTCTCCGGTGCAGGTCCCTTTCTCAGTCTTTCATTCCAAATCATTAATTCACTAAATTCCTTCTCACAGTAACAAGACATTAAAGTATGTCTATAGGTAGAAGTCTCTACACCTTTCTTTTTCTTCTTCTCCTCTTGTATTACCATCTTCTCTGCCCAAGTTAGCCGTTCGTACGCCTCCTTTTCCTGTTTCCTTTTCTCCTTTGTGTCTTCGATTCTTTTTTTCCTCCTTTCCTCCTCTTCTTCCACACTTTCAGACCAGCTTGGCCCGACTACACCCTCGCTGGTACTCTCTTCACTACTGCTCACAGCTCCAATCTCCCTCTCTTTCCGCTTTCTTTGAACTCCACTCTCCGTTGCCTCCATCGCCTCACTCTCTTGCACCTTTTCCGCCCCACCATCACCTTCACCCACACCACCACCACCACACATACTCTCATCTGCATCCCCTTTTACTACATTACCACTCATACCCCCTCCACCTCTCTCCACACCCTGTTCCTTACCTACAAGACCACCACTTTTACTCCCTCCACACATCCCCTTTACACTCCCATCTTTCTTTACCCCATCACCACACTCATTTGCTCGCTCACCATCCATACTACTTCCAATTCCACTCATTCCCTTTCCAGTCCCACCTTTCTTTACACCATCACCACCCTCATTTACTCCCTCACCAGCCATACCACCTCCACTTCCACTCTTTCCTTCTTCACTCCCATCTTTCTTTGCACCATCACCACTCTCATTTGCTCGCTCTCCATCCATACCACGCTTCCCACACTCTCTATACAAATGATCGAAAGATCCACACATACTACAACTCTTTGGGGTGTTGCAGTCCATCGCTTCATGCCCCTTCCTCCTACACTTTTGGCAGAACACCACTTGGCACTCACTCGCCTCATGTCCTTCAGTGTCACACTTGAAGCATTTCCTTGGTTGCCCAGGGTAAGATAGAAAACCCCTGTTTCCTCCAATCTGTATCTGGCCCGGAGGGTGTATTATACCCCCCTCTTTTGTACTACAAATCTTCAGCCTCACAAAGAATTTCCATTTCCCAGTCCAAATACCTGCAGGGTCAAGAACTTTAAAAGGTCCCGAAATAATATCGCAAACCCGACCAACGTACTGTGCAACATCCTCTTGTCCAACATATGGGTTGTACATAAAAACAAATAAAGGTCGAACTTCCCTTGCAAACAAAGGGTCTCCAATATACATTGAAAAAGGTCTTTCATTTTTCTTCTGCTGAAAAACATCCCACACATTTCGAGCCAGTTCTTCGCTACATAGAGCTAAATCAAAAAACTTATCATAATTTTGGAAACAAAAAATAGACTTAACTTCCAGCTTCAGTCCTTTCAGCAGCACTTCCTTAACGAAAAATTCACGTCCACCTGGCGTATTCTTCCATTCTCCAACATCCACGGTCCTCAGCTGTTTCTCCAACTCCTCACTCCATCGAAACCGGATCAGGTTCTGCATTCTCCTTCCCGTTGCCATCGCATCCAGCTCCCAGCGCCTTCTCTTTCTCAGCAAATATTCAAAATGCTGCGGTCATGCCACATACACTTGAAATGAGCCAAGAGGCCGAGAAGCGATGCCCACAATGGTTTTGGCCAAACGCCCCGGGCGCGGCCGCCCGCCGCAGCAGTCGTGGTACTTGCTTCTCGGGCGGGCGGAGGGAGGAAGGAAGGAAGGAAGGAAGGAAGGAAAGGTGCCGGGCTCCAACGGGGGCGACCGCCCTTTCTGTGCTCGTTCTGCTTTTAAACTCCAGGTGGAGCCCCTCCCTGAGGGGAAGGGCTGTCCAAAAATTGGATCGAACTCGTAAATGCTCCTCTCCACGGAAATCTTTAGTAAAAGGCGAAAGATTTATTCGAGCTGTAGAGAAGCCGGAGCGTGCCTTTGCTGGTGGCCGAGCCCTTCCGGCCGGCCCAAAGGCCCAAAGGCCCTCCCCTCTGCCAAGCGGCAGCGAGGCCACGCACGCAAAACAAAAACAGGGAACTCCTCCCAAAACGCATCTGCCGTTCCGCCCCGGCGAAAGGGCGCTTTGCTGCTGCTGCTACACTGGCCTGCTGCGTGTGTTAGGCCTGCCTGAATATGAAATATGAAAAAAAAAAAAAAAAAAAAAAAAAGAACGAAAAGAGCGGGAAAACGGCGCGTCCCAGGAAAGGGGGGTGTGTGTTGCTCTCTCTCTCTCTCCCCCACCCCCTCTCTCTCTCTCTCTCTCTCTCTCTCTCTCTCTCCTCTCTCTCTCTCTCTCCGCACCTCCTCCTCTCTCGACTGAGAAGAGATCGGAAGACCTCTTTTTACCCGTGGCATACTTGGGCTCCATCGTTATTGAGCTCTCTCTCTCTCTCGCTCTCTTTTGCTCTCTCTCTCTAAAACTGCCTTTCTGAGAAATGGGCACCGTTCCCGGAGGTACTGCAATACCGGGTCGATGCGTGGAGTGGACGGAGCAAGCCCCGCTTCCATCTCCCGCTTCCAAAAAACCATTTAATATAGACGGTCCCCCTATGGGGGACGTATCAGATATTAAACTGATAAGAACAGATTTTTTTTTTTTTTTTTTATTTGAAAATATTTTATTAATTCTTTTCAAAAGAAAACATTACATTTATGGCTATAAACCATATCTATTACAAATCATGTGTTGCAAAAAAAAAACAAACAAAAACATTCAAAAAAACAACCAAAAACAAAAAACAAAATCATTTCATTACAATAAACTTTAGCATAATCAAAATAACAACAAAAAAACACACAATACATTAATTCTTCAAAAATAACAGAGCCATCAATTTTCCAAAATGAAAACATATCAATTTTCCAAAGTTTTAAACATATGCAACAACAAATATTTCAAAAACAAAAACCAAAAAACAATCTTTTATTCCCACTCCCACTCTTCAGTTCCAACATTTCTTTCTCAACTCAAAAATCATATTCAACACAGAACAAAATCTTTCTTTTAAACCTCTTTACTTCTTAATAATCCCCTTTCTTTTCTCTTCATCTTTCCATCTTGCACATAACAAAACTCTATTCCTTTCTGTTCTGTATTTTTTTACCTCTGCCTCTGTTATCACCCCCTTCAACAATCTCTCCTTCCAAGCCATTAACTCAAAAAACTCCCTCCTACAAAGACTCCGCATTAAATTATCCTCCTTTTCTTCCATTATTTTTCCCTCAAAATCCCTCGGTTCCAGTCCTCTTAAAGGGTCTCCTCTTCTTTTCCTCATCTCCTCCTTCTCCACGATTTCATACCAGCTGGGCCCAGCTGCACCCTCGTTGGCACTCTCCTCACTCCTGCTCCCGGCTCCAGGTTCTCTGTCCTTCCGCTTTTTCTTTATTTCACTCTCCGTTTCCTCCATCGCCTCACTCTCTTGCACCTTGTCCGCCCCACCATCACCTTCACCACCACCACCTACACCCACACCTCCACCCCCTTTCACTTCCTTACCACTCATACCCCCCCCACCACTAACCACTCTCACCACACCACCCTCCTTACTTACATCACTACCCCCTTTACCCCCTCCACTCATTCCCTTTCCACTCCCACCTTTCTTTGCACCATCACCACCCTCCTTTGCTCGCCCACCATCCATACCACTCCCACCTCCACTCTTTTCTTCTCCACTCCCATCATCCTTTGCACCATCACCACCCTCACTTGCTCTCTCACCACCCATACCACGCTTTCCACACTCTCTATACAGGTGATCCAGTGCTCCACACATACTGCAACTTTTGGGGTTTTACAGTCCATCGCTTCATGTCCTTTCCGCCTACCATCCGATTCACACATTCACCTCACTACGGTCGCCTCATGCCCTTCAGTGTCACATTTAAAGCACTTTTTCGGTTGCCCAGGGTAGCTTAAAAAACCCCTGTTTCCCCCAATCTGCACTCGTCCCGGAGGGTGTATTATACCCCCCTCCTTTGACCTGCAGATCTTCAGCCTCACAATAAATTTCCACTTCCCAGTCCA
>NW_024474726.1:0-2500 GCF_017654505.1 Polyodon spathula
TTTTTCAAAAAGCATGGTCATGTCGCCTATCTTTTACATTGGATGACCATAGCCACCGAGGCTCCGTCTATGGAAGTCTGACAAGGGCGCGATCCGAAGGCTCCTGCCGGGCGGCGGTGGGGGTTTCCCGGCCTGAACCGGCACCTCGCCCCCTTCGGCACCCGACCCCCCCCGAAGACAACGGGGGGGTTCGCGGGGATTTTCGCCAACACGGTTTTTCGATCAAAACGAAACGACTAAGTCAGGACGGAAGTCGCTTATGGACGTGTGGCCGAGGCTCAGGCCGGCTGGGGAGCCTCGTAGGCAGGGTGGAGGTGGCTGATCACTACCTTCCACCGGTTCTAGTTGGATCTTTTTTTCGCTTCGTACCGGGGGGGTGCGCCGAAGGAGGCCGGGTTCGGAGCGCTCGTCGGCGGCTAGGTTTGGGCCTCCCCCCCCGGCAAGGGTGGGCATTGGTCCAGAGCCCCCGGTTGACTTCCGGGAGCCCCGGGCTTGCTCGGGCTGCGGTTCTCTGCCAGGGGAAGGGTCCAGGCAGGCTGCTGGACCCCGCGGTTAGGTGCCGTTGCACGCGGCAAGGGTGGGCATTGGTCCAGAGCCCCTGGTTGACTTCCAGGAGCCCCGGTTACCTCCGCACTTGCTCGGGCTGCGGTCCTTTGCTCAGGCAAGGACCCGGGCCGGCGGGTGACCCCCGGTTAGGTTGCGGCAAGGACCCGGGCCGGCGGGTGACCCCCGGTTGCTCGCGCCAAGGGTGGGCATTGGTCCAGAGCCCCCGGTTGACTTCCGCGAGCCCCGGTTACCTCCACACTTGCTCGGGCTGCGGTCCTTTGCTCAGGCAAGGACCCGGGCCGGCGGGTGACCCCCGGTTAGGTGCGGTTGCTCGCGCCAAGGGTGGGCATTGGTCCAGAGCCCCCGGTTGACTTCCAGGAGCCCCGGTTACCTCCACACTTGCTCTCTGGCTCTCAGGTCGTGGACCCCACACCCCGGGCTGCGGTCCCTTGCTCCCCCCCCGGTTAGTCGCTGACCCCCGGTTGCTGGACTGAAGGGTGGGCATTGGTCCAGAGCCCCCGGTTGACTTCCAGGACCCCCGGTTACCTCCACACTTGCTCGGGCTGCGGTCCTTTGCTCTTTTCCCACCCACACCAACCACCTCGCCTGACGTCCGCCTCTGGACTGACCATGCTATGGGCAGGCCCTTTACGTCTCTCTTGCGTTCCCGGCAGGGTTAGGCTGACCAGAGTCATGTAGTTCCGTAAGGTGCGGAAAGCTACTGACACCTCTAAAGGTGGGTCTTAATATTCATCTTTGTAAGGCGTCGGAGGTCCGTGGTAGCTGCTGCTGAGGTCGTGGAGCCCTACCCCGGATGTGTAAGGTGGCTCAGGTCGGTGGTAGCTGCTGCCGGGTTCCTGGAGCTAAGTCCTGTCTGTGGAAGTGACCCCGGGGCTGCTGGCAGCTGCTGCCGAGGTCCTGGAGCCCTGACACGGCCGTGGAAGGTAGCCCCGTGCCCTGGTAGCTGCTGCCGAGGTTCTGGAGCTAAGTCCTGGCTGTGGAAGTGACCCCGGGGCTGCTGGCAGCTGCTGCCGAGGTCCTGGAGCCCTGACACGGCTGTGGAAGGTAGCCCCGTGGCCCTGGGCAGCTGCTGCCGAGGTCCTGGAGCCCTGACACGGCCGTGGAAGGTAGCCCCGTGCCCTGGCAGCTGCTGCAGGGTTCCTGGACTCTGGTCACGTAAGCTTTACCTTCTCCGCCTGGAGGTCCGTGCACATGGTCATGTAGATTTGAGAAATTTCCTATCTTTAACATGACATGACCACAGTCATGAGTTTTTTGCCTCTGCCAGAGACTAAGTTTTTCAAAAAGCATGGTCATGTCGCCTATCTTTTACATTGGATGACCATAGCCACCGAGGCTCCGTCTATGGAAGTCTGACAAGGGCGCGATCCGAAGGCTCCTGCCGGGCGGCGGTGGGGGTTTCCCGGCCTGAACCGGCACCTCGCCCCCTTCGGCACCCGACCCCCCCGAGGACAACGGGGGGGTTCGCGGGGATTTTCGCCAACACGGTTTTTCGATCAAAACGAAACGACTAAGTCAGGACGGAAGTCGCTTATGGACGTGTGGCCGAGGCTCAGGCCGGCTGGGGAGCCTCGTAGGCGGGGTGGAGGTGGCTGATCACCACCTTCCACCGGTTCTAGTTGGATCTTTTTTTCGCTTTGTACCGGGGGGGTGCGCCGAAGGAAGCCAGGTTCGGGGCGCTCGTCGGCGGTTAGGTTCGGGCCTCCCCCCCCGCGGTTAGGCGCTGTCGCTCGTGGCAAGCGTGGGCCTTGCTCCCCGCGCGCGTGCGCTCGTCTTCCAGGAGCCCCGGGCTTGTTCGGGCTGCGGTTCTCTGCCAGGTGAAGGGTCCAGGCAGGCTGCTGGACCCCGCGTTTAGGTGCCGTTGCTCGCGGCAAGGGTGGGCATTGCTCCCTCGCGCGCGGGTGACTTCCATTATCCCCGGCTACCACGGGCA
>NW_024474726.1:7500-10183 GCF_017654505.1 Polyodon spathula
GCAGAAGCCTTGGGGCGAGGGCCCGGGTGGAGCCGCCGCGGGTGCAGATCTTGGTGGTAGTAGCAAATATTCAAATGAGAGCTTTGAAGGCCGAAGTGGAGAAGGGTTCCATGTGAACAGCGCTTGGACATGGGTGAGTCGGTCCTAAGAGGTAGGCGAGCGCCGTTTCCGACAGGGCAGGGGCGATGGCCTCCGTCGCCCCCCGGCCGATCGAAAGGGAGTCGGGCTCAGATCCCCGAACCCGGAATTTGCGGAGACGGGCGCCAACGAAAGTAAAGGCTCCCAGTGCGGCGACGCAAACGATCCCGGAGAAGCTGGCGGGGGCCCCGGGAAGAGTTCTCTTTTCTTTGTGAAGGGCTGGGGCCGTCCCTGGAATGGGTTCGCCCCGAGAGAGGGGCCCGCGCCCTGGAAAGCGTCGCGGCTCCGGCGGCGTCCGGGCGAGCCCTCGCCGGTCCTTGAAAATCCGGGGGAGAGGGTGTAAATCTCGCGCCGGGCCGTACCCATATCCGCATCAGGTCTCCAAGGTGAACAGCCTCTGGCATGTTAGAACAATGTAGGTAAGGGAAGTCGGCAAGTCAGATCCGTAACTTCGGGACAAGGATTGGCTCTAAGGGCTGGGCCGGTCGGGCCGGGGGCATGAAGCGGGGATTGAGCGCGGTGCGTCGTCTGGGCGAGCCGCCCTCCGTCGCCTCGTCCGCCCCCGTCCGCCGCGGGCGACCTCCTTCCCTACCCCTAACCTTACCCCGCCGTCGTCTCCGCCGCAGCCGAGGAGCGCCCGCCGATTCGACTCGGCGACGTTCTTCGACGGCGGCGGGGGCGGCGGTGCGGGCGGGCGGGGGGGCTCGGAGGCGCCGGGCGGGCGTGCGGGCCGGACGCGCTGCGGAGGATCGCCCCGGCTTCGGCGAGCGCGAGCGACGCCCTCGCCTCCCCTCTCAAACCCCCCCTCCGCTCTCTCTCTCTCGACTCACCTCTCGGACCCTTTCGTGGGGCGGACCGGCGGGGGGCGGGCGGGTCGGCGGGCGGGGGGCGGGCGGTCGGGGGCGTCGGGGGCGGCGCGGGGGGGGTCGCGGGGGGACCGGAGCTCGCGCCGCCTCGGCCGGCGCTAAGCAGCCGGCTTAGAACTGGTGCGGACCCGGGGAATCCGACTGTTTAATTAAAACAAAGCATCGCGAGGGCTCTTGGCGGGTGTTGACGCGATGTGATTTCTGCCCAGTGCTCTGAATGTCAAGGTGAAGAAATTCATGGAAGCTCGGGTAAACGGCGGGAGTAACTATGACTCTCTTAAGGGTGGCACCGCCGGTGCTGGCTCCCTCGGGCAAGGAGCAGAGAGCGTAGCGGCCTTTACCTCCCAGCGGTCCCGCCGGTAACGCCTCCCTTCTGGGGAGGCGGCCAAACAAGGTCAAACACCCTCGGCCCACTGCTCCGAAAAGCACCCAGGTGCCTAGTAGGAGGCCGCTGGGGAGCGGTCCACAAGTACCCATGGCCTGGTCTGACCACCCAGGTCATTACTACGGTCCGTGGCAGGCATTACGTCCGAAAGGTGTGGGCCCCAGCTAGCTGGCCTCGCGCCAGAGCGTGCCGGGGGTTTCTCCCTACGTCGGCAGACAAACCAGAAGGTGATCCTCCTAGGAAGCCGGGGACCGAGGGCCAACCGTCCTTTCCGAGCGAGACCGCATTGAGCGGACGAGAGGGGTTCTTTCCCTCCACAGGTTAAAGTGTGGGTTCACCTGTGGCAATTCGAACCGAGTCGGGGTCCCCACATACCACCCATCCCATTCTCCCCTCCGCTGGGACGGGTCTGCGGGCTCATTGGAGGGAAGGGATAGATGATGATGACTCTGTGGCTCTCTTTCCTCGGCCCGAACCCCTGCCCCCCACCAGCTCGCACTAGGGGGTGCTTGGTGTCGCGGAAGGTGGAGAGGATCCTGTGGAAGAGATGGAGGTCAGCCAATTTGTAGTAGAGCCAAAAGCAACTTCGAATCCATGGCAACGGAAGATCATGACGCAGAGCCCTCCTTGATCTCACCCTCAGAGGTTTCGTCCGATGACGATTGGGGAGAAGATACTACCGTTGCAATTAGAATCGAGCTGCCTGATCCTGACATTTCCTGTGGTTTGTGCGGACTACACCTGGTATGGTGTCCCAGGCTGTTAAGCGTGAGAATAGTCGCAATACATCGGTACCGTGGGCCTAAGAAGAGTGTCAGCTTCGCTTCGCGACTAAGATCGGCTTGTCCCAACACAAGCGGCACAGGCACATCACGCTCAGGAATTTGGGAAGGATCATGGCGACGCAGGCGGTGAGCACTGGCGCAAAGGTCCGTCCCAACGTCTGGTCTACAGTAGACATCGAAGTGCTTAATAGGCTCGAATCCAAATATGCCGGGCAGGACAAGATTAACTTGCTGATAGCAAGAGAGCTGGCCTCCAAATCTGCGAAGCAGGTGAGCAGCAACAGACGAAACCTCTGAATTTGAGATTGAAGGAGGGCTCTGCGTAGTCATGTGTGTAGCAAAGGAGAAGCCATACTAATGGGGGATTTCAACTTCCCCAATATAAAATGGGAAAACCCGCCTGGGTAGCGCCCGGAATAAATAGAAATGGTGGAAATGACAAATGACTAGAGCATCAATATCACAATTTGTAGAAGGCACCAGAACTAGACAAGAGGCATGCCTTGATT
>NW_024474727.1:0-2500 GCF_017654505.1 Polyodon spathula
TAGTCTTTTCAAATAACGAAGATAACATAACTTCCCTTGATTTCAGAGAACAACTGGCAAACTCAGAATGTAACATGGTCTCATTTGAAGTGTTTTTTAAAGCCCCCACAAGTAATGACTAAAGCTAAGGTTTACAATTTGAGAAAAGCAAAACTCCTAAGGTATGAAACAGAGATTAACTTCTCCAGATTGGAGTAAAATATGATAAAACACCCACAGAAGAAGGCGTGCAGTTGTTTTCTCTAAAATGTCAGTACTAGTATCTGCCCAAAACAATTGTCTATCCCTGAATGACAAATCTAAATGTAAAACTAAATTGCCAAAATGGTTTAATAGATCAATTTTATTCAGCGAAAAAAGGCACTTTACATTAAAAAAGGACCAAAAAGAAAGTACTAAGCAGAAAGAGTACACAGAACTGCAAACGCAAGTCAAAAAGGAAGTTAGAAAGGCCAAGAGAGAAATAGAAATGAACATGTGCTAAGGGAGCTAAAACCAATTCCAAAATGAGTTTTTCCAATATTACAACAGCAAGAGAACATTCAAAGAGGAGAACCAAATGTTTAAGAGATACAAATGGCAAAATCGTAGAGGAAGAAAAAAAAATAGCAAATATGTTAAATGATTACTTTTCACAAGTTTTTACAAAGGAGCTTACTGGACAACATGCCCCACATGTCATCCAGTTCCTATCCAGTTTTAAATAACTTTAAGCATAACTGAGGCAGAAGTGTTAAAGGGACTAGGAGCTCTTAAAATAAACAAATCCCCTGGGCCGGATGAGATCCTCCCAGTAGTACTCAAAGAAATGAAATAAGTTTGCATTTACAAACCGCTAACCAAGATCATGCAGCAGTCTCTTGACACAGGGGTGTTACCGACAGACTGGAAAATTGCAAACGTAATACCGATCCACAAAAAGGGAAACAAAACTGAACCAGGTAACTACAGACCAGTAAGCCTGACTTCTATTATATGCAAACTTATGGAAACTATAATAAGATCCAAAATGGAAAATTACCTATATGGTAACAGGGTACTGGGAGACAGTCAACATGGTTTTAGGAAAGGGAGATCGTGCCTAACTAACTTGCTTGATTTTTTTGAGGATGCAACATCGATAATGGATAATTGCAAAGCATATGACATGGTTTATTTAGATTTCCAGAAAGCTTTTGACAAAGTCCCGCACAAAAGATTAATTCTCAAACTGAACGCAGTTGGGATTCAAGGAAACACATGTACATGGATTAGGGAGTGGTTAACATGTAGAAAACAGAAAGTACTGATTAGAGGAAAAACCTCAGAATGGAGTGTGGTAACCAGCGGTGTACCACAGGGATCAGTATTAGGTCCTCTGCTATTCCTAATCTACATTAATGATTTAGATTCTGGTATAGTAAGCAAACTTGTTAAATTTGCAGACGACACAAAAATAGGAGGAGTGGCAAACACTGTTGCAGCAGCAAAGGTCATTCAAAATGATCTAGACAAGATTCAGAACTGGGCAGACACATGGCAAATGACATTTAATAGAGAAAAGTGTAAGGTACTGCACGCAGGAAATAAAAATGTACATTATAAATATCATATGGGAGATATTGAAATTGGAGAAGGAATCTATGAAAAAGACCTAGGAGTTTTTGTTGACTCAGAAATGTCTTCATCTAGGCAATGTGGGGAAGCTATAAAAAAGGCTAACAAGATGCTCGGATACATTGTGAAAAGTGTTGAATTTAAATCAAGGGAAGTAATGTTAAAACTGTACAATGCACTAGTAAGACCTCATCTTGAATATTGTGTGCAGTTCTGGTCACCTCGCTATAAAAAAGATATTGCTGCTCTAGAAAGAGTGCAAAGAAGAGCGACCAGAATTATTCCGGGCTTAAAAGGCATGTCATATGCAGACAGGCTAAAAGAATTGAATCTGTTCAGTCTTGAACAAAGAAGACTACGTGGCGACCTAATTCAAGCATTCAAAATTCTAAAAGGTATTGACAGTGTCGACCCAAGGGACTTTTTCAGCCTGAAAAAAGAAACAAGGACCAGGGGTCACAAATGGAGTTTAGAAAAAGGGGCATTCAGAACAGAAAATAGGAGACACTTTTTTACACAGAGAATTGTGAGGGTCTGGAATCAACTCCCCAGTAATGTTGTGTGAAGCTGACACCCTGGGATCCTTCAAGCTTCGCTGCGACTGATGAGATTTCACAAGCGGCACAGGCAATAAGCTCACTAATTTGGAAAGGATCATGGCAACGCATGGGCGAGCACTGGCGCAAAGTTCCTCCCAACGTCTGTCTTGTAAGACATCGAAGTCTTATAGGCTCGAATCCAAATATGCCGGGCAGGACAAGATTAACTTGCTGATAGCAAGAGAGCAGGCGAGGAGGCCAACATGCCGGTGATTGCGGCCTGGCTGAGAAAGGAGGTATATTCGGCTGATATCCGAACGCAACTGCCGTGCAGAGATCAACCCAGCTGATCTCGAGGCCATCTC
>NW_024474728.1:0-1000 GCF_017654505.1 Polyodon spathula
GGCATCGGTTTGGCTGTTGATGTCCGACGAAGGAGGGCCCCTGCGGGCCGGCCTCGCGCCGGTGTTCAGGCACGGTGGTTCCTCCCCCGGCTGGGGTTGACGGTTCCCCCGGTTCCCTCGGACCAGGAGCCCTCGCTAGCCCCTTGGGTTTGCCTTGATTTGGCTGTTGATGTGCCCCGGTTCGGCCTCGGTGTTCAGGCGCAGTGGTCCCCCTATCTCCCCGTTCCCTTCCCGGTGAGGCCGATAGCGTCCCGGTGAGGCCGATATGTCCCCGAAGCAGTCTCAGTTGTTCTGCATCGAGCCGCTGGGGAACGACCGACGGGCTTGTGTCCCCGTTTGTGGCGCGTCCTCCCCGCGGCCTCGTGAACGCTTTCGCTGGCCTCAGGCGGTCCCGCCCGCTGCTGGGACTGCTGAGCTCTCTCCCCGAGCCCGTCCCGAGCCGTCCCCGAGCCCAGGCCGTCTCCGAGCCGTCCCAGAGCCGTCCCCGAGCCGTCCGCGAGCCGTCCGCGAGCCGTCTCCTCGGCCTTCTCCTCGGCCGTCTCAGAGCCGTCCCCGAGCCGTCTGCGAGCGGCGCCCGCGAGCGGCGCCCGCCCGCCCGACGCGCCCGGACCGGACGCGCCCTGGAACGACGCGCCTCCCCCCCCCGGATAGGTGCCCTTGAGAGACGCTCCCTGGACTTACGTTCCCTGGACCGACGCGCCCTGAGCGACGTGCCCCGGACCGACGCGCCCCGGCCGATGCGCCCGGACCTACACGCTTGCCTGCCGTGCCCGAGCCCCCACCCGCCTTGGCGGGAGGGCTCCGTCGCGTTCCACCGTCCCGCACCCTCTGTCGGCTCTCGGGCGGGCGAGGGCCGAGCGGCGGAACGCGCGCTCCGGCCGCTTTCGTCTGCTTTACCCCAGGCCTTGGCTCGGCGGAGCCTGGGTTGTGGCTCGGTTCCGGGAGAAGGGGGGGGGGAAGGTGAGGGTTGGTGAGGCCGGTTGCGGCCCTCGAGGGCTCG
>NW_024474729.1:5000-10000 GCF_017654505.1 Polyodon spathula
AGCCGCCGCGGGTGCAGATCTTGGTGGTAGTAGCAAATATTCAAATGAGAGCTTTGAAGGCCGAAGTGGAGAAGGGTTCCATGTGAACAGCGCTTGGACATGGGTGAGTCGGTCCTAAGAGGTAGGCGAGCGCCGTTTCCGACAGGGCAGGGGCGATGGCCTCCGTCGCCCCCCGGCCGATCGAAAGGGAGTCGGGCTCAGATCCCCGAACCCGGAATTTGCGGAGACGGGCGCCGACGAAAGGCAAGGCTCCCAGTGCGGCAACGCAAACGATCCCGGAGAAGCTGGCGGGGGCCCCGGGAAGAGTTCTCTTTTCTTTGTGAAGGGCTGGGGCCGTCCCTGGAATGGGTTCGCCCCGAGAGAGGGGCCCGCGCCCTGGAAAGCGTCGCGGCTCCGGCGGCGTCCGGGCGAGCCCTCGCCGGTCCTTGAAAATCCGGGGGAGAGGGTGTAAATCTCGCGCCGGGCCGTACCCATATCCGCATCAGGTCTCCAAGGTGAACAGCCTCTGGCGTGTTGGAACAATGTAGGTAAGGGAAGTCGGCAAGTCAGATCCGTAACTTCGGGACAAGGATTGGCTCTAAGGGCTGGGCCGGTCGGGCCGGGGGCATGAAGCGGGGATTGAGCGCGGTGCGTCGTCTGGGCGAGCCGCCGACCGCCGCCGGCCGTCCGCGCGCCCCGTCCGCCGCGGGCGACCTCCTTCCCTACCCCTAACCTTACCCCGCCGTCGTCTCCGCCGCAGCCGAGGAGCTCCCCGCCGACATGACTCGGCGACGTTCTTCGACGGCGGGCGCGTTTGGACGGGGGCGGGCGGGGGAGGCGCGCCGTAGGCGTGCGGGCGGGCGGCGGCGGGCCGGGCGGCGGGCGTGCGGCGAGTCCGGACGCGCTCCTGCGGATCGCCCCGGCTTCGGCGAGCGCGAGCGACGCCGTCGCGTCCTCTCTCTCTCTCTCTCTCTCTCTCTCTCTCCTCTCGTCCTCCTCGCAACCTCTCTCGGACCCTTTCGCGGGGCCCGGCGGGGGGAGCGGCGGCGGCGGGCGGGCGGGCGGTGGGGTCGGCGTCGGGGTGCGGCGCGGGGGGTGGTCGCGGGGGGACCGGAGCTCGCGCCGCCTCGGCCGGCGCTAAGCAGCCGGCTTAGAACTGGTGCGGACCCGGGGAATCCGACTGTTTAATTAAAACAAAGCATCGCGAGGGCTCTTGGCGGGTGTTGACGCGATGTGATTTCTGCCCAGTGCTCTGAATGTCAAGGTGAAGAAATTCATGGAAGCTCGGGTAAACGGCGGGAGTAACTATGACTCTCTTAAGGGTGGCACCGCCGGTGCTGGCTCCCTCGGGCAAGGAGCAGAGAGCGTAGCGGCCTTTACCTCCCAGCGGTCCCGCCGGTAACGCCTCCCTTCTGGGGAGGCGGCCAAACAAGGTCAAACACCCTCGGCCCACTGCTCCGAAAAGCACCCAGGTGCCTAGTAGGAGGCCGCTGGGGAGCGGTCCACAAGTACCCATGGCCTGGTCTGACCACCCAGGTCATTACTACGGTCCGTGGCAGGCATTACGTCCGAAAGGTGTGGGCCCCAGCTAGCTGGCCTCGCGCCAGAGCGTGCCGGGGGTTTCTCCCTACGTCGGCAGACAAACCAGAAGGTGATCCTCCTAGGAAGCCGGGGACCGAGGGCCAACCGTCCTTTCCGAGCGAGACCGCATTGAGCGGACGAGAGGGGTTCTATCCCTCCACAGGTTAAAGTGTGGGTTCACCTGTGGCCATCCGAACCGAGTCGGGGTCCCCACATACCACCCATCCCATTCTCCCCTCCGCTGGGACGGGCCTGCGGGCTCATTGGAGGGAAGGGATGGACGATGACGACTCTGTGGCTCACTTTCCTCGGCCCGAACCCCTGCCCCCCACCAGCTCGCACTAGGGGGTGCCGTTGGTGTCGCGGAAGGTGGCGAGGATCCTGTGGAAGAGATGGAGGTCAGCCAATTGGTAGTAGAGCCAAAAGCACCTTCGAATCCATGGTATCGGAAGATCATGACGCAGAGCCCTCCTTGATCTCTCCCTCAGAGGATTCGTCCGATGACGGTAGGGGAGTAGATATTACCGGTGCACTTAGAATCGAGCTGCCTGATCCTGACATTTCCTGTGGTGTGTGCGTATTACACCTGGTATGGTGTCCCAGGTTGTTAAGCATGAGAGTAGTCGCAATACATCGGTACCGTGGGCCTGCGAAGAGTGTCAGCTTCGCTTCGCGACTAAGATCGGCTTGTCCCTTCACAAGCGGCACAGGCACATCACGCTCAGGAATTTGGGAAGGATCATGGCGACGCAGGCGGCGAGCACTGGCGCAAAGTTCCGTCCCAACGTCTGGTCTACAGTAGACATCGAAGTGCTTAATAGGCTCGAATCCAAATATGCCGGGCAGGAACTTGCTGATAGCAAGAGAGCTGGCCTCTTAATCTGCGAAGCAGGCGAGCAGCGAAAGGAGGTATATTCGGCTGATATCCGAACGCAACTGCCGTGCAGAGATCAACCCAGCTGATCTCGAGGCCATCTCAGAACTCCCCCGTCCAAGATTCGGAGTAAACGAATAGCCGGAGGACTGGCTCTGAAACGAATTGAAGACACCGGGGGGGAACTAGAGGCCATCATGCCGGTGGTTGCGGCCTGGCTGAGGGACTTAGACCAGGTCACTGCCCTGGTCGAATCCTCCTTGTCAAGTCTGATTCAGATTCAGACTAACCTCAGCCGGGCCAAAAACTTAGCTACTGAGGGCCCAGACAGGATCAATAAGCAGAAGATTATTGACCTGGACCCCAGCGGCGAGAGGTTAGTGCAGGTCTTCAACACATGGCCAACACGGGAGTCATCCCTAAGGTCTTTAAATAAGGTCGTACGGTACCAACCCCAAAAGCCATGGACTAGAGGGTCTATACATCGGCTACTGGACACCGATTACGATAGGGTCCATGGTTTTGAGGCTCTTTTCCAGGATATTGTCGATTGGGCTGGCGCCTGCCTGCCCACTCAATCCTAGACAGAGGGGATTCGCCTCATCCCCTGGGTGCACGGACAACCTTGGGTTCTGCAAGACCTTGTCCTGCACTGCAAAAAAGAGCGCAACCCCCTTGCAGTGGTATTTGTCGATTTTGCTAAGGCCCTTGACTCCGGCTCTTACGAGCATATCCTGTGTGCTCTCAGACAGAGAAATGTGGGCAACCATGTGGCTGGAAATATCCAGAATTCCTATGAGGACTGCATAACCTCGGTCAGTGTAGGAGGTCAGGAGTCACCTCCCACTGACTTGAAGGTAGGGGTGAAGCAGGGCGATCCCATGTCGCCCCTGCTCTTTAATCTAGTGCTGGATCCCCTAATCCAAACGCTAGAATCTATTGGACGTGTACAAGGTGGGGACATTCCAGCTGTCCACCCTCGCTTTTGCGGAGGGTCTGGCGATGGTGAGCGATTCGTGGGAAGGCATGGCAGACAATATCAGGATCCTGGAGTCCCTCTGCAAGCTTACCGGGCTTGCAGTGCATGCTAAGTGTGATGGCTGCATGATTAAACCGACCGAGGACTCATTTGCTACTCTCCACCGCCAGTAATGGAGCATTGGTGGGATTGGCTCCATATGTGACGGTATGATTGCAAGTACTTGGGTATCAAGGTCTATCCCTGGCCAGGGATCACGAAGCCTACGCTGAGCAAGCAGCTTCAGAACTGGATTGGAAAGATAGGAAGGGCCCCCCTCAAACCCACACAGAAGGTTACTATCTTGAACAGCTATGCCTCGCCGCGTCTCATCTATCTGGCAGACCTCTGCGACTGCAAGGAGGGAGCCTTGAAAGCGAAGGACGGCCTTATCAGGAAGCAGTGAAGACCTGGTTGCACCTTCCTGCCTACACCTGTAATGGCTTGCTTTACTCTGGCCTAAAAGACGGTGGTTTGGGCCTATTCGAGTTGGCGAGTCTAGTGCCGTCCATCCAGGCAAGACGGCTGCACCGCATAGTCAATTCTTCCAATGTAATGACTAGTCTGAGCCGTCTGAGCGGAAAAGGTCTAAACTCCTACCTTCGACACAGTAGGGACAAGGAGCAGCAGCGTGCCGGCCAGGACGGGTCAGGGAGGCTGCGCCCTGGCATGTGGGCTGTTTAGGACGTGGCGTCCCACGGCCCAGACTGGCTGGAGGGCGGTAAGGTTCCGATGCAAGCAGCCGGATTGACTCCCAAGCCGGCTAGAAAGCCCCCTGTACTTGTTCCCCTCCGGGGGGCTATCGAATGAAGGTGAGGGAACAACGCCTACCGTGCTGGTTTAACACCTTCCAGCTAGACGTCCCTTAGTTCCTGGTTCGCTCCTTTGGGACTGTCGAAAATGACGAGCGGACCTGGGGTGCCGGACCTCATACCACTTCCTCGCGCCGCTCCTGGGGTCGTTGAAACTGACAAGCGGTGCCATGCGCGGCATCTCTGCCGAACTGTCCTGCCGGCGTTAACATCCACCTGGCTAGAAACCCCTCGGTCTCGTCCCGTTCTAGGGGGGCCTCGAAAGACAGTGAGCGGGACGATAGGGAGGAAAAGGTTCCGTATAAGCTGCCGGACTTCTACCCCTACCGGCTAGATGACCCGCTGCAGTTGCACTCCCTGGTGGGCAATCGAAAGAGGGAGGGAGTGTAACATGGAGGACAAGGTTCTTGAGGGATTAGGTTCCTTCGTGGGCGACCTGACCTGACCGCGTGGCCAGCTCCCAGGTAACTCACTGGGCGGGGCGGAGGCTCTGCGGGCGCAGTCGCCCGTGTCGAGGCGGTTCGGTCTGACGCGTGTTGCGGCCCCCTTGGCAACGGGGTCCTCGCGCCGCCTAGACTCGCTCCGCTTCGGCCGGATCTCTGGCTGCGGGCGCGATCCCCACCTCGTCCACGAGCCGCGATTGAGTCTTCGATCAATCTTCCACCCTGTTGGGGCGGAGCGGTGGGGCGCGCCGCTTCGCCACAAACTGGCAGTGCGTGGGCTGCGTGCCGCCCCG
>NW_024474730.1:0-3248 GCF_017654505.1 Polyodon spathula
TTAGACCGTCGTGAGACAGGTTAGTTTTACCCTACTGATGATGCGTCGTTGCAATAGCAATCCCGCTCAGTACGAGAGGAACCGCGGGTTCAGACAATGGGTGCATGTGCTTGGTTGAGTAGCCAATGGTGCGAAGCTACCATCTGTGGGATTATGACTGAACGCCTCTAAGTCAGAATCCCCCCTAAAAGCAACGATACCTCCAAGCGCCGCGGCCTCGCGGTTGGCCAAGGATAGCCGTCGCCCCCCAACCAGGCACAGGGCGGGGGACGGTGCGCAGAGCCGCTCGTGACCGGATCGGAGAGGCGGGCCCAATAGCTCCCGCCACTCTCTCCTCTTACGCACCGCATGTTCGCTGTCGGGCCCGGCGTGAAATGACTCGTAGACGACCTGATTCTGGGTCGGGGTTTCGTACGCGGCAGAGCAGCAACCCTCGCTGCGATCCGTTGAGAGTCATCCCCAAGATCCAACCTTTTGTCCGGCCTGCCGAGACGCGTGGCTCTGGACCGGCGCGCGCGCGCCGGCCCGTCCCGCGCCTCTGCCGTGCCGTGGGCGACCCTGCTACGGGCCGCCGGAGTTTTTTTTTTTTTCCCCCCCCCGGCCGGGTTTAGATGACCAGAGTCACGGAGTTCTGTACGGGCGGAATGCTACTTGACACCTCGGGGGGAGGGGGCTTAATAGTCGTTTGCGGAGGTGCCCCGGGGCTGGGTTTAGCTGCCGAGGTCTGGAGTTCTGTACGGGCGCGGAATGCTGGCCTTGACACCTCGGGGGGAGGGGGCTTAATAGTCGGTTGTGGAAGTGCCCCGGGTGCTGCTGGCGGGTGCTGCCGAGGTCCTGGAGCCCTGACACGGCCGTGGGAGGTAGCCCCGGTCCCTGGCGGCTGCTGCCTTGGTTCTGGAGCTAAGTCCTGTGCGTGGAAGTGCCCCGGGTGCTGCTGGCGGTTGCTGCCGAGGTCCTGGAGCCCTGACACGGCCGTGGGAGGTAGCCCCGGTCCCTGGCGGCTGCTGCCTTGGTTCTGGAGCTAAGTCCTGTCCGTGGAAGTGCCCCGGGTGCTGCTGGCGGTTGCTGCCGAGGTCCTGGAGGTCCTGGAGGGCCGTGGGAGGTAGCCCCGGTCCCTGGCGGCTGCTGCCTTGGTTCTGGAGCTAAGTCCTGTCCGTGGAAGTGCCCCGGGTGCTGCTGGCGGTTGCTGCCGAGGTCCTGGAGCCCTGACACGGCCGTGGGAGGTAGCCCCGGTCCCTGGCGGCTGCTGCGGCCCGGGAGGAGCCCGGTCCCTGGCTGGAGCTAAGTCCTGGCTGTGGAAGTGCCCCGGGTGCTGCTGGCGGGTGCTGCCGAGGTCCTGGAGCCCTGACACGGGCGTCCTGAGTTTTCCCCCCCCTGGAGCCCCCCCCGCCTACATGACCATGGGCACTGGGAGCCGACCCTAAAGGGTCCCGGGCTTTCCACGCGACGGCCCAACAGCTAGGGGCGGCGGGTCGAGCCCGATCGGTGCAATTCTGATGGATTTGCAGAAATGGGCGGAAATTTCCCTGGAGCATTGCATGACCAGAGTCACGAGTTTTTCGCCTCCGCCAGAGACTAAGTTTTACAAAAAGCATGGTCATGTAGCCTATCTTTTACATTGGATGGACCATAGCCTTTACGTGGAATGACCATAGCCTCGGCGGGCCCCGCCTGCGGAAGTCCGACAAGGGCGCGATCCGAAGGCTCCTGCCGGGCGGCGGCGGGGGTTCCCCGGCCCGAACCGGCGCCTCGCCCCCTTCGGCACCCGACCCCCCGAGGACAACGGGGAGGTTCGCGGGGATTTTCGCCAGCAGGGTTTTTCTGACCTAAGGTCGCTCCGTGGGTGTGGCCGAAGGCCTGGGGAGCTCGTAGGTCCTGGAGGATCACGGCGTGTGGCCGGAGGGGCCGGCAGGTGGAGAGCCCGGGCCCCGTGGAGCTGCCGAGGCGGGGTGCTGGCCCGGCTGCTGCGAGACCCTGGAGCCCTCCGCACGAGCTAAGTGGACAACACGGCCGTGGGCATGGCCATGTAGCCTATCGGGTGCTGCCTTGGTTCTGGAGCTAGGTCCTGGCCGGGAGTCTGGGGGGCGCTGCTGGCGGCTGCTGCCGGGGTCCTGGAGCCCCCTGCCCGGCCGTGGAAGGTAGCCCCGGGCCCTGGGAGCTGCTGCCGTGGAAGCCCCCGGCTGGGCTTGCTCGAGTCCTGGCCCTGGACGGCCGTGGTGCCCCGGGGCTGCTGGCGGCTGCTGCGAGAGTCCTGGAGCCCTGGCCGAGGTCCGGAGCCGGGCCGTGGGAGGCCGGGAGCCCCTTTTACCTGCTGGGTGGAAGCCGGGCCCGGGGCTCCCAAGGGGCTGCTGCCGAGGTCCTGGAGCTGAGTCCTGTGCCGTGGAAGGTAGCCCCGGGTCCCTGGCGGTTGCTGCCGAGGTCCTGGAGCCCCGGACACGGCCGTGGGAGGTAGCCCCGTGCCTGGCTGGCGGCTGCTGCCGAGTCCTCTGGAGCTAAGTCCTGGTGGCGGTGGAAGTGCCCCGGGGCTGCTGGCGGTTGCTGCCGAGGTCCTGGAGCCCTGACACGGCCGTGGAAGGTAGCCCCGTGCCCTGGCAAGCTGCTGCCTTGGTTCTGGAGCTAAGTCCTGTGCGTGGAAGTGCCCCGGGTGCTGCTGGCGGTTGCTGCCGAGGTCCTGGAGCCCTGACACGGCCGTGGAAGGTAGCCCCGTGCCCTGGTAGCTGCTGCCTTGGTTCTGGAGCTAAGTCCTGGCCGTGGAAGTGACCCCGGTGCTGCTGGCGGTTGCTGCCGAGGTCCTGGAGCCCTGACACGGCCGGAGCCCTGGTGCCCTGGGCCTGTGCTTGGGTAGCCCGTGGAAGTGGCCCCCCTGGCGGCTGCTGCCGAGGTTCTGGAGCTAAGTCCTGGCCGTGGGGGCTGCTGGCGGTTGCTGCCGAGGTCCTGGAGCCCTGACACGGCCGTGGAAGGTAGTCCCGTGCCCTGGAAGCTGCTGCCGAGGTTCTGGAGCTAAGTCCACGGCCGTGGAAGGTAGCCCCGAGGCCTGCTGGGTGCTGCTGGCTGGCTGTGCCGAAGCCATGTCCTGGAGCCCCGTGGAAGGTAGCCCCGGCCCTGGTAGCTGCTGCCTGGTCCTGGAGCCCTGCCCCGGCTTGCTGAGGCCAGCCCCGGGGCGGGTGGAAGGGACCCCTGGCGGTCCGAAGGCTGCTGCGGGGTTCCTGGAGCCCTGCCCGGGTGTCCAAACCCCGGTTCCCCCCGCC
>NW_024474731.1:0-1000 GCF_017654505.1 Polyodon spathula
TACATGACCATGGGCACGGACGCCTACGTGACCAGAGCCACGGTGGCCACGGGGACCAAGGCACTGGTGACCCTGGGCCTCGCTCCCGAGGACTTGTGGCCGAGGCCCGTCCCCGGGGCGCTGGGAGCCGACCCTGAGGGGTCCCGGAGCTCTCCCCATGAGGGCGCAACAGCTAGGGGCGGCGGGTCCCCTGCGATGCGTGCCGTTCTGCTGGATCCGCAGAAATAGGCGGCTACATGACCATGGGCACGGCCGCTGCATGACCAGAGGCCTGAGCCGCGACTCTGGTCATGTAAGCTTTACCTTCTCCGCCTGGAGGTCGGTGCACATGGTCATGTAGATTTCCTGGAAATGTAAGCTTTACCTTCTCCGCCTGGAGGTCGGTGCACATGGTCATGTAGATTTGAGAAATTTCCTATCTTTAACATTGCATGACCAGAGTCATGAGTTTTTCGCCTCCGCCAGAGACTAAGTTTTTCAAAAAGCATGGTCATGTCGCCTATCTTTTACATTGGATGACCATAGCCACCGAGGCTCCGTCTGCGGAAGTCCGACAAGGGCGCGATCCGAAGGCTCCTGCCGGGCGGCGGTGGGGGTTTCCCGGCCTGAACTGGCACCTCGCCCCCTTCGGCACCCGACCCCTCCGAGGACAACGGGGGGGTTCGCGGGGATTTTCGCCCCCTTCAGGACGGAAGCACCGTGTGGCCGAGGCTCAGGCCGGCAGGGGAGGACAGGCGGGGGGGGTTCGCGGGGATTTTCGCCAACACGGTTTTTCGATCAAAACGAAACGACTAAGTCAGGACGGAAGTCGCTCGAGGACGTGTGGCCGAGGCTCAGGCCGGCAGGGGAGCCTCGTAGGCGGGGTGGAGGTGGCTGATCACCACCTTCCACCGGTTCTAGTTGGATCTTTTTTTCGCTTCGTACCGGGGGGGTGCGCCGAAGGAGGCCGGGTTCGGGGCGCTCGTCGGCGGCTAGGGCGGGCCCCGGCAAGGGAGCCCCG
>NW_024474732.1:0-2500 GCF_017654505.1 Polyodon spathula
TGCTTGCTCGGGCTGCGGTTCTTTGCTCAGGCAAGGACCCAGGCGTCGCTGGACCCCGCGTTATAGTTGCTGTTGCTCGCGGCAAGGGCGGGCATCGGTCCGGAGCCCCCGGTTGACTTCCGGGAGCCCCGTTTACCTCCGCACTTGCTCGGGCTGCGGTCCTTTGCTCAGGCAAGGACCCAGAACGGCGGCTGACCCCGGGTTTAGTTGCGGTTGCTCGCGGCAAGGCAAGGGCGGGCATCGGTCCGGAGCCCCCGGTTGACTTCCCCGGGGAGCCCCACTTTACCTCCGCACTTGCTCGGGCTGCGGTCCTTTGCTCAGGCAAGGAAGGGTCCAGGCAAGACCCTGCTGGTTATAGTCGCTGTTGCTAGGCAAGGGCGTTTGCTCGCCCCCCCGGGCAGGGAGCCCCGGTCCTCTTGCACCCCCAGGCAAGGTTGACTTCCGGGAGCCGAGGCAAGGGTGGTTTACCTCCGCACTTGCCCGGGCTGCGGTCCTTTGCTGCAGGCAAGGACCCAGAACGACGCATGACCCCCGGTTTAGTCGCGGTTGCTCGCGGCAAGGGTGGGCATCGGTCCGGAGCCCCCGGTTGACTTCCGGGAGCCCCGGTTACCTCCACACTTGCTCGGGCTGCGGTCCTTTGCTCAGGCAAGGACCCGGGCCGGCGGCTGACCCCCGGTTAGTCGCGGTTGCTCGCGGCAAGGGTGGGCATCGGTCCGGAGCCCCCGGTTGACTTCCAGGAGCCCCGGTTACCTCCACACTTGCTCGGGCTGCGGTTCTTTGCTCTTTTGCCACCCACACCTCTTTTGCCACCCGCCCTCGCCTGACGTCCGCCTCTGGACTGACCATGCTATGGGCAGGCCCTTTACGTCTCTCTTGCGTTCCCGGCAGGGTTGAGGCTGACCAGAGTCATGTAGTTCCGTAAGGTGCGGAAAGCTACTGACACCTCTAAAGGTGGGTCTTAATATTCATCTTTGTAAGGCGTCGGAGGTCCGTGGTAGCTGCTGCTGAGGTGGAGCCCTGCCGGGTGCTCAGCCCCGGTCCCTGGCCTACCCCGGTGTCTGGAGCTAAGTCCTGGCCGTGGGTGCCCCGGCTGCTGCTGCCTGGTCCTGGCCGTGGAAGGTACCCCGGGGCTGCTGGCAGCTGCTGCCGAGGTCCTGGAGCCCTGACACGGCCGTGGAAGGTAGCCCCGGTGCCCTGGCGGCTGCTGCCGAGGTCCTGGAGCCCTGACACGGCCGTTGGTTCTGGAGCTAAGTCCTGCCGTGGAAGTGCCCCGGGTGCTGCTGGCGGTTGCTGCCGAGGTCCTGGAGCCCTGACACGGCCGTGGAAGGTATCCCCGGTCCCTGGCGGCTGCTGCCTTGGTTCTGGAGCTAAGTCCTGGCCGTGGAGTGCCCCCGGGGCTGCTGGCGGTTGCTGCCGAGGTCCTGGAGCCCTGACACGGCCGTGGGAGGTAGCCCCGGTCCCTGGAGCTGCTGCCTTGGTTCTGGAGCTAAGTCCTGGCCGTGGAAGTGCCCCGGGTGCTGCTGGCGGTTGCTGCCGAGGTCCTGGAGCCCTGACACGGCCGTGGAAGGTAGCCCCGGTGCCCTGGCGGCTGCTGCCGAGGTCCTGGAGCTAAGTCCGGCCGTGGGAGGTAGCCCCGGTCCCTGGCGGCTGCTGGAGCTCTGGTGGTCCTGGACTCTGGCCGTGTAAGCCCTTTACCTTCTGGCCTGCCTGGAGGTCCTGGTGCACATGGTCATGTAGATTTGAGAAATTTCCTATCTTTAACATTGCATGACCATAGTCACGAGTTTTTCGCCTCCGCCAGAGACTAAGCTTTTTTCCAAAAAGCATGGTCATGTCGCCTATCTTTTACATTGGATGACCATAGCCACCGAGGCCCCGTCTGCGGAAGTCCGACAAGGGCGCGATCCGAAGGCTCCTGCCGGGCGGCGGCGGGGGTTCCCCGGCCCGAACCGGCGCCTCGCCCCCTTCGGCGGCTCCGAGGACCCTGGCTAGGTTCGCGGGGTTTTTCGCCCAGGGGAAGGGTCCAGGCAGGCTGCTGGAAGTCTCTCTCGCGTTTGCTCGCGGCAAGGGTGGGCATTGGTCCAGAGCCCCCGGTTGACGGGGCGGGGGAGCCCCGGTTACCTCCACCTTGCTCGTGCTGCGGTTCTTTGCTCTCGCAAGGACCCGGGCCGGCGGCTGACGTCCGGTTTGGTGCTCTCGTTCGCGGCTGGGGTTGACGGTTCCCCCGGAGCCGGGGCTGCGTTCCAGGAGCCCCGGCTAGTTTGTTGGGGCTGCTGGTACTTACCCCCCAGGCTGTTGATGTCCGGCGAAGGAGGCCCCTTGGGTTTGCTGGGGCCGGCCTCGCGCCGGTGTTCAGGCACGGTGGTTCCTCCCCCTATCTCCCTGTTCCCTCGGACACGCTCGCTATGAGGTGCGCCAGTCTCCTCGGCGCAGCATCCCTTCCCGGTCGCAGAGTTCTGCATCCGACGGGCTTGTGTCCCCGTTTGTGGCGCGTCCCCCA
>NW_024474733.1:0-4000 GCF_017654505.1 Polyodon spathula
GTGGGTTCACCTGTGGCCATCCGAACCGAGTCGGGGTCCCCACATACCACCCATCCCATTCTCCCCTCCGCTGGGACGGGCCTGCGGGCTCATTGGAGGGAAGGGATGGACGATGACGACTCTGTGGCTCACTTTCCTCGGCCCGAACCCCTGCCCCCCACCAGCTCGCACTAGGGGGTGCCGTTGGTGTCGCGGAAGGTGGAGTGGATCCTGTGGAAGAGATGGAGGTCAGCCAATTGGTAGTAGAGCCAAAAGCACCTTCGAATCCATGGTAACGGAAGATCATGACGCAGAGCCCTCCTTAATCTCACCCTCAGAGGATTCGTCCGATGATGATAGGGGAGAAGATACTACCGGTGTAATTAGAATCGAGCTGCCTGATCCTGACATTTCCTGTGGTTTGTGCGGATTACACCTGGTATGGTGTCCCAGGCTGTTAAGCGTGAGAGTAGTCGCAATACATCGGTACCGTGGGCCTGCGAAGAGTGTCAGCTTCGCTTCGCGACTAAGATCGGCTTGTCCCTACACAAGCGGCACAGGCACATCACGCTCAGGAATTTGGGAAGGATCATGGCGACGCAGGCGGTGAGCACTGGCGCAAAGTTCCGTCCCAACGTCTGGTCTACAGTAGACATCGAAGTGCTTAATAGGCTCGAATCCAAATATGCCGGGCAGGACAAGATTAACTTGCTGATAGCAAGAGAGCTGGCCTCCAAATCTGCGAAGCAGGCGAGCAGCGAAAGGAGGTATATTCGGCTGATATCCGAACGCAACTGCCGTGCAGAGATCAACCCAGCTGATCTCGAGGCCATCTCAGAACTCCCCCGTCCAAGATTCGGAGTAAACGAATAGCCGGAGGACTGGCTCTGAAACGAATTGAAGACACCGGGGGGGAACTAGAGGCCAACATGCCGGTGATTGCGGCCTGGCTGAGGGACTCAGACCAGGTCACTGCCCTGGTCGAATCCTCCGTGTCAAGTCTGATTCAGATTAAGACTAAACCTCAGCCGGGGCAAAAACTTAGCTACTGAGGGCCCAGACAGGATCAATAAGCAGAAGATTATTGACCTGGACCCCAGCGGCGAGAGGTTAGTGCAGGTCTTCAACACATGGCCAACACGGGAGTCATCCCTAAGGTCTTTAAATAAGGTCGTACGGTACCAATCCCAAAAGCCATGGACTAGAGGGTCTATACATCGACTACTGGACACCGATTACGATAGGGTCCATGGTTTTGAGGCTCTTTTCCAGGATATTGACGATTGGGCTGGCGCCTGCCTGCCCACTCAATCCTAGACAGAGGGGATTCGCCTCATCCCCTGGGTGCACGGACAACCTTGGGTTCTGCAAGACCTCATCCGGCACTGCAAAAAAGAGCGCAACCCCCTTGCAGTGGTATTTGTCGACTTTGCTAAGGCCTTTGACTCCGTCTCTTACGAGCATATCCTGTGTGCTCTCAGACAGAGAAATGTGGGCAACCATGTGGCTGGAAATATCCAGAATTCCTATGAGGACTGCATAACCTCGGTCAGTGTAGGAGGTCAGGAGTCACCTCCCACTGACTTGAAGGTAGGGGTGAAGCAGGGCGATCCCATGTCGCCCCTGCTCTTTAATCTAGCGCTGGATCCCCTAATCCAAAATCAATATTAACAATTAACACAAAAACATACAATAAACTACATATTTCACTGTGCAAGGCTTACGCTTTGCCACAGGACTGCATAACCTCGGTCAGTGTAGGAGGTCAGGAGTCACCTCCCATTGACTTGAAGGTAGGGGTTAAGCAGGGCGATCCCATGTCGCCCCTGCTCTTTAATCTAGTGCGCTAGAATCTATTGGACGTGGATACAAGGTGGGGACATTCCAACTGTCCACCCTCGCTTTTGCGGATGGTCTGGCGATGGTGAGCGGTTCGTGGGAAGGCATGGCAGACAATATCAGGATCCTGGAGTCCTTCTGCAAGCTTACCGGGCTTGCAGTGCATGCTAAGTGTGATGGCTGCATGATTAAACCGACCGAGGACTCATTTACTACTCTCCACCGCCAGTAATGGAGCATTGGTGGGATTGGCTCCATATGTGACGGTATGATTGCAAGTACTTGGGTATCAAGGTCTATCCCTGGCCAGGGATCACGAAGCCTACGCTGAGCAAGCAGCTTCAGAACTGGATTGGAAAGATAGGAAGGGCCCCCCTCAAACCCACACAGAAGGTTACTATCTTGAACAGCTATGCCTCGCCGCGTCTCATCTATCTGGCAGACCACTGCGACTGCAAGGAGGGAGCCTTGAAAGCGGCGGACGGCCTTATCAGGAAGCAGTGAAGGCCTGGTTGCACCTTCCTGCCTACACCTGTAATGGCTTGCTTTACTCTGGCCTAAAAGACGGTGGTTTGGGCCTAATCGAGTTGGCGAGTCTAGTGCCGTCCATCCAGGCAAGACGGCTGCACTGCATAGCCAATTCTTCCTATGAAATGACTAGTCTGAGCCGTCTGAGCAGAAAAGGTCAAAACTCCTACCTTCAACACAGTAGGGACAAGGAGCGACAGCTTGGCCGGCCAGGACGGGTCCGGGTGGCTGCGCCCTGGCATGTGGGCTGTTTAGGACGTGGTGACCCACGGCCCTGACTGGTTGGAGTGCGGAAAGGTCCCGATGTAAGCAGCCGGATTGACTCCCAAGCCGGCTAGAAAGCCCCCTGTACTTGTTCCCCTCCGGGGGGCTATCGAATGAAGGTGAGGGAACAACATCTACCGTGCTGGTTTAACACCTTCCAGCTAGACGTCCCTAAGTTCCTGGTTCGCTCCTTTGGGGCTGTCGAAAATGACGAGCGGACCTGGGGTGGCGGACCTCATACCACTTCTGGATTGACGGCCTTAGTTCCTCGCGCCGATCCTGGGGTCGTTGAAACTGACAAGCGGTGCCATGCGCGGCATCTCTGCCGAACTGTCCTGCCGGCGTTAACATCCACCTGGCTAGAAACCCCTCGGTCTCGTCCCGTTCTAGAGGGGCCTCGAAAGACAGTGAGCGGGACGATAGGGAGGAAAAGGGTCCGTATAAGCTTCCGGACTTCTACCCCTACCGGCTAGATGACCCGCTGCAGTTGCACTCCCTGGTGGGCAATCGAAAGAGGGTGGGTGTGTAACATGGAGGACAAGGTTCTTAAGGGATTAGGTTCCTTCGTGGGCGACCTGACCTGACCGCGTGGCCAGCTCCCAGGTAACTCACTGGGCGGGGTGGAGGGTCTGCGGGCGCGGTCACCCGTGTCGAGGCGGTTCGGTCTGACGCGTGTTGCGGCCCCCTTGGCAGCGGGGTCCTTGCGCCGCCTAGACTCGCTTCGGCCGGATCTCTTGGCTGCGGGCGCGGTCCCCACCTCGTCCACGTGCCGCGATTGAGTCTTCGATCAATCTTCCACCCTGTTGGGGCGGAGCGGTGGGGCGCGCCGCTTCGCCACAAACTGGCAGTGCGGGGCTGCGTGCCGCCCCGAGCCCCTTCTCCGGTCCAGGGGGGAACTCATGGCTAGATTTCGTCCCTCCTCGATCGGCTAAATTGCCCCCTGTCCTGTACCCCCTTGGGGCCAATCGAAAGAAGGTGAGGGTGCAACACCTACCGTGCCGGTGGGGGGACGGTGCGCAGAGCCGCTCGTGACCGGATCGGATCGGAGAGGCGGGCCCAATAGCTCCCACCACTCTCTCCTCTTTTGCACCGCATGTTCGTTGTTGGGCCCGGCGTGAAATGACTCGTAGACGACCTGATTCTGGGTCGGGGTTTTGTACGCGGAAGAGCAGCAACCCTCGCTGCGATCCGTTGAGAGTCATCCCCAAGATCCAACCTTTTGTCCGGCCTGCCGAGACGCGTGGCTCCGGACCGGCGCGTGCGCCAGCCAGTCCCGCGCCTCTGCGGTGCCGTTTGCTCGGTCGATCGGTTGCTCGCGGGAGCGGCCATGGCCGGGGCCGGTGCCCGCCGGAGTGACCTTGCTATGGGCCGGCCCTTTTTTTATTCCCCC
>NW_024474734.1:0-5000 GCF_017654505.1 Polyodon spathula
TCCACAAACACCCTGTTGTGTTTCGAGCCAAGCTGGTTACTTACTTTTACTGTCTCTGGTGCTGGACTTCTCCTCACAATGTCTTTATCAATAGAATCCCCAGTGCTTTGAGATCTCTTCTTCTTCTTCTTCTTCTTCTTCTTCTTCTTCTTCTTCTTCTTCTTCTTCTTCTTCTTGCACTCTACCCTGGGTCATTCATCAAGTACTGTAGGGTGTGAAGCCCAGCCGATTGCCCTGGATTCACTGGTAGAAATGATCAGCCACTGAAGTCCTGGGAAACAAGTCCAGTGAATGAGTGGAGCTCTGGAGGAGAGCATGTTCCCATTAGCAATGCCCTGTACAGTCTGCACCATTATTATAACACTCACAACCTCCTCTTTATCTCACTGATCTACAGAACTATTTATAGAGAGGGACAGCGGTAGTTCTGAGCCACACAGAGTTAAGTGTGAAAAGACATTTCCTGTAGCCCCTGTCCAGTCCTGTAGAGTCATCACCATTAAAATAGTAGTCAGGACTTCCTGTCTAGCTTACTGCTCTACTGCACAAGCTATGGAGACAGACAGTATTTACACTGGGCTGCAGAAACCTTCTGAGGATGTCTACTCAACAGTAAACCAGCCCCAGGGCAGGAGAGCAGGAGAACAACATGGGGGTGAGTAGTTCAGGTGACAGCTGACAAGACTGGACTGAAAACCACGAGTTATTGTTGTACCCCATATCCATTATATTGGCTAGCATGAAAAGTAAATTGTGTGTGTAAGATTTCTCTAAAACTGAGTTATTGTAGCGTGCAGAAGCTGTGCATTCTTCTGGCACACAACAGTAATTTCTTGTATTACAATATAGAGGGTGAGATTCGGCTCGGGTTGGACCCGATCGTTTCACACTAGATATTTCTATCCCAGGGTAAACACAGTAGTGGAAGTAACAGTTATTGAGCTGTATGTCATTTCAATATTGGGAAAATATTTCACTAAAATGCAACACGGTTCTGTCTTTCTGTTTCTCTGTATATTTCAGTACATACATGTTTATATATATAGTGCCCTGAAAAAGTATTTGCCCCCTGGCTGATATTCTACATTTTTGCATATTTTTGACATTGAATGTTATCAGATCTTCAACCACAATCTCATATTACATAAAAGGGACCCAGAGTGAACAATTAACACAACATTTTGATACTTATTTCATTTATTTATTAAAGAAAGTTATGCAACACCCAATGCCCCCTTAGACTCAATAACTGGTTACGCCACCTTTAGCAGCAATAACTGCAACCAAACGCTTCCTGTAGTTATTGATCAGTCTCTCACAGCGCCGTGGAGGAATTTTGGCCCACTCCTTCATGCAGAACTGCTTCAACTCAGTGACATTGTGGGTTTTCAAGCATAAACTGCTCGTTTCAGGTCCTGCCACAACATCTCAATGGGGTTTAGGTCTGGACTTTGACTAGGCCATTCCAAAACTTTAAATTTCTTGTTCTTCATCCATTCTGATGTAGACTTGCTTGTGTGTTTCGGATCATTGTCTTGCTGCATGACCCAACTGCGCTTCAGCTTCAGCTCACGGACGGATGGCCTGACATTCTCCTGTAGAATTCTCTGATACAGAGCAGAATTCATGGTTCCTTCAATGATGGCAAGTCATCCAGGTCCTGCTGCAGCAAAGCATCCCCAAATCATGACACTAGCACCCCCATGCTTGACCGTTGGTATGAGGTTCTTACTGTGGAATGCAGTGTTTGGTTTTCGCCAGTCATAACGGGGCCCATGTTGGCCAAAAAGTTCCACTTTTGTTTCATCTGTCCCTAGAACATTGTTCCAGAACTCTTGAGCATCATCCAGGTGCTTTTTGGCAAATTTGAGACGAGCATTCATGTTCTTCTTAGTGAGCAGTGGTTTCCGCCTTGCTACTCTGCCATGAATCCCATTTTTGCCCAGTGTCTTTCAATGGTGGAGTCATGAACACTGACCTTAGCCAAGGCAAGAACCCTGGGTGTTCAAGGGTTCTTTGTGACTTCCTGGATGATTTTACGCTTTGCTCTTGTTCAGATTTTGGCAGGACGGCCACTCCTGGGAAGATTCACTACTGTCCCAAACTTTCTCCATTTGGACAATATGGCTCTGACTGTGGTTTGTGGAGACCCAGAGCCTTAGAAATGGCTTTGTAACCCTTTCTAGGCTGATAAGGATCAACAACTTTTTTCTTCAGGGATTTCTTTTGATCGTGGCATGATGTGCCTCTAGAACCTGTGTGCTGACAACTTCACTCTGATGGTAAAGACCAAAGTTAGTCAGATTTATAATGGGCAGGGCTGGCCCAAATCAGGCCTGATTATTAACCAAAGTATTCAAACAGCTGACCCTATTATCTCTTTAATTGGGTTGAGTTAACTAGGGGGGGCAATAACTGTTTGACACCTGAAGATTGCATGTTTGATTACCTTGCACACCAAACAAATGAAAGAAGCACCAAACTTTGGTGTCATTTTTTTCTCACAGACTCCCTCTGTATACTACTACAACCCACAACAAGATCTGACCAAATTCAATGTGAAAAATGTGCAAAAATGCAGAAAATCAGACAGGGGGCAAATACTTTTTACAAGGCACTATATATTAGAATGAATGATAGATGCAATTCTGGAAACCGCCACAAGATGGCTACCACCTGAATGTTAAAGGTTCTACTAATATGATAGATGATAATTATAATACTAACAAACTATACTAAGTACAAACTATTCCTGGAAAGTCTAGACGGCAGCAGGAGATTGAACGCTTAGTTAGAGAAAGGAGGCAGTTGAGGAAGCAATGGAGAAAAGCAGAACAAAGTCAGAAGGAGGGACTCCATCTGTTGCAAAGGGTCATAAAAGATAAGCTTCCAACATTGTGCAGAGCTGAGCGCCTATGGAAACGCTACAAAAAGAAAGAGCGTGCAAGAACTAACTTTTATAAAGATCCATTCAAATTTGTAAAAATTGGCACACTAAAATCATCTAAGTTTGAGCTGGAGAGATATTTGGAGGAAACACATACAGATTCAAAAAGGCAGGAGCCTATGTCAATTCCTTCATCCCAGATATTCACCTATCAGAAAACCCGAATACCAAATGGAGGACTGTGCACCTAAGTGGAAAGATATTAGAGCAAGCTGTGAAAAAAAGCAAGGGATTCATCATCTCCAGGGCCTAATGGAGTTCAATTCCTTCAAGACATCTGGAGTTCTACGAATCCTGTGGAAATATGAAAGTGGATGGGAAAAACAGGTTGTACCAAGAGCATGGCGCCGAGTTACTGGAGTCTTTATACAATTTCAGTGTTTAGAATTTCGATTTTTTCCTGAATCTTCTATTTACGATCATACATTTCAGTGTTTAGAATTTCATTGCCTATCTCAATTTTAATACATTTCAGTGTTTAGACTGTGTCATTTACCGACTGTAAGTGTAACCAATACATTTCAAGTGTCTTAGAATTTTACGCAGCTGTCCAATCATAAGCAAGCAGAGGCATTTTCACGGTATTCTCATGAAAATTGAAGGCGAGTGAGTAGTCTCAATTTTAATACATTTCAGTGTCCAATCATTTAGAATTTCATTTCCTGAATCTCTATTTTAATACATTTCAGTGTTTAGAATTTCATTTTCTCTATATAGATATTTAATTTCACCAGACAAGGGAAACCCCGTAGTAGATTTAGTTACGAATCCACTTTCTCTGAATAATTGTACTGGAGATGAGCGATCTTTAAAACAGAGTAGTGTTGACAAATGTGTCAAATTGAAACAAAGCGAGACGCTATCTATCCTCTTATTTTAGTTTATTCATGCTTATCTGTGTAAACATGCCATTTAAAAATATTTGCATTGCATATTTTATATAAATTATTTAAAGAATAAGCGCAATGCAGGGTGTTGGTGGGAGAATGTACTGGATCGAGGGTGTTGGAGGAAGCATGTACTAACAGTGGAAGTGCAGTTGGATCGAGGGTGTTGGAGGAAACATGTACTAACAGTGGAAGTGCAGCTGGATCGAGGGTGTTGGGGGAAGCATGTACTAACAGTGGAAGTGCAGCTGGATCGAGTGGTGTTGGTGGAAGCATGTACTAACAGTGGAAGTGCAGCTGGATCGAGGGTGTTGGTGGAAGCATGTACTAACAGTGGAAGTGCAGCTGGATCGAGGGTGTTGGAGGAAAGCATGTACTAACAGTGGAAGTGCAGCTGGATCGAGGGTGTTGGGGGAGCATGGAAGCATGTACTAACAGTGGAAGTGCAGCTGGATCGAGGGTGTTGGAGGAATGTACTAACATGTACTAAAGCAGTGGGAAGTGCAGCTGGATCGAGGGTGTTGGTGGAAGCATGTACTAACAGTGGAAGTGCAGCTGGATCGACATGTACTAACAGTGGAAGTGCAGCTGGATCGAGGGTGTTGGAGGAAGCATGTACTAACAGTGGAAGTGCAGCTGGATCGAGGGTGTTGGAGGAAGCATGTACTAACAGTGGAAGTGCAGCTGGATCGAGGGTGTTGGAGGAAGCATGTACTAACAGTGGAAGTGCAGCTGGATCGAGGGTGTTGGTGGAAGCATGTACTAACAGTGGAAGTGCAGCTGGATCGAGGGTGTTGGAGGAAGCATGTACTAACAGTGGAAGTGCAGCTGGATCGAGGGTGTTGGGGTGGGAGCATGTACTAACAGTGGAAGTGCAGCTGGATCGAGGGTGTTGGTGGAAGCATGTACTAACAGTGGAAGTGCAGCTGGATCGAGGGTGTTGGTGGAAGCATGTACTAACAGTGGAAGTGCAGCTGGATCGAGGGTGTTGGAGGAAGCATGTACTAACAGTGGAAGTGCAGCTGGATCGAGGGTGTTGGGGGAAGCATGTACTAACAGTGGAAGTGCAGCTGGATCGAGGGTGTTGGGGAGGAAGCATGTACTAACAGTGGAAGTGCAGCTGGATCGAGGGTGTTGGAGGAAGCATGTACTAACAGTGGAAGTGC
>NW_024474735.1:0-9606 GCF_017654505.1 Polyodon spathula
AGCTGGATCGAGGGTGTTGGGGAGGAAGCATGTACTAACAGTGGAAGTGCAGCTGGATCGAGGGTGTTGGGGTGGGAGCATGTACTAACAGTGGAAGTGCAGCTGGATCGAGGGTGTTGGGGAGGAAGCATGTACTAACAGTGGAAGTGCAGCTGGATCGAGGGTGTTGGTGGAAGCATGTACTAACAGTGGAAGTGCAGCTGGATCGAGGGTGTTGGTGGGAGCATGTACTAACAGTGGAAGTGCAGCTGGATCGAGGGTGTGTACTAACAGGGGATCGGAAGCATGTACTAACAGTGGAAGTGCAGCTGGATCGAGGGTGTTGGAGGAAGCATGTACTAACAGTGGAAGTGCAGCTGGATCGAGGGTGTTGGAGGAAGCATGTACTAACAGTGGAAGTGCAGCTGGATCGAGGGTGTTGGAGGAAGCATGTACTAACAGTGGAAGTGCAGCTGGATCGAGGGTGTTGGAGGAAGCATGTACTAACAGTGGAAGTGCAGCTGGATCGAGGGTGTTGGGGTGGAAGCATGTACTAACAGTGGAAGTGCAGCTGGATCGAGGGTGTTGGGGAGGAAGCATGTACTAACAGTGGAAGTGCAGCTGGATCGAGGGTGGAGGAAGCATGTGGGGTGGCTGGATCGAGCATGTACTAACAGTGGAAGTGCAGCTGGATCGAGGGTGTTGGAGGAAGCATGTACTAACAGTGGAAGTGCAGCTGGATCGAGGGTGTTGGGGTGGAAGCATGTACTAACAGTGGAAGTGCAGCTGGATCGAGGGTGTTGGGGGAAGCATGTACTAACAGTGGAAGTGCAGCTGGATCGAGGGTGTTGGAGGAAGCATGTACTAACAGTGGAAGTGCAGCTGGATCGAGGGTGTTGGAGGAAGCATGTACTAACAGTGGAAGTGCAGCTGGATCGAGGGTGTTGGTGGGAGCATGTACTAACAGTGGAAGTGCAGCTGGATCGAGGGTGTTGGGGAGGAAGCATGTACTAACAGTGGAAGTGCAGCTGGATCGAGGGTGTTGGAGGAAGCATGTACTAACAGTGGAAGTGCAGCTGGATCGAGGGTGTTGGAGGAAGCATGTACTAACAGTGGAAGTGCAGCTGGATCGAGGGTGTTGGGGAGGAAGCATGTACTAACAGTGGAAGTGCAGCTGGATCGAGGGTGTTGGAGGAAGCATGTACTAACAGTGGAAGTGCAGCTGGATCGAGGGTGTTGGGGTGGAAGCATGTACTAACAGTGGAAGTGCAGCTGGATCGAGGGTGTTGGAGGAAGCATGTACTAACAGTGGAAGTGCAGCTGGATCGAGGGTGTTGGAGGAAGCATGTACTAACAGTGGAAGTGCAGCTGGATCGAGGGTGTTGGAGGGAAGCATGTACTAACAGTGGAAGTGCAGCTGGATCGAGGGTGTTGGATCGGGGTGGGAAGCATGTACTAACAGTGGAAGTGCAGCTGGATCGAGGGTGTTGGAGGAAGCATGTACTAACAGTGGAAGTGCAGCTGGATCGAGGGTGTTGGAGGAAGCATGTACTAACAGTGGAAGTGCAGCTGGATCGAGGGTGTTGGAGGAAGCATGTACTAACAGTGGAAGTGCAGCTGGATCGAGGGTGTTGGAGGAAGCATGTACTAACAGTGGAAGTGCAGCTGGATCGAGGGTGTTGGGGTGGAAGCATGTACTAACAGTGGAAGTGCAGCTGGATCGAGGGTGTTGGGGTGGAAGCATGTACTAACAGTGGAAGTGCAGCTGGATCGAGGGTGTTGGGGCATGTGGGAAGCATGTACTAACAGTGGAAGTGCAGCTGGATCGAGGGTGTTGGGGGGAGCATGTACTAACAGTGGAAGTGCAGCTGGATCGAGGGTGTTGGAGGAAGCATGTACTAACAGTGGAAGTGCAGCTGGATCGAGGGTGTTGGAGGGAAGCATGTACTAACAGTGGAAGTGCAGCTGGATCGAGGGTGTTGGGGGGGAGCATGTACTAACAGTGGAAGTGCAGCTGGATCGAGGGTGTTGGGGGAAGCATGTACTAACAGTGGAAGTGCAGCTGGATCGAGGGTGTTGGGGGGAAGCATGTACTAACAGTGGAAGTGCAGCTGGATCGAGGGTGTTGGAGGAAGCATGTACTAACAGTGGAAGTGCAGCTGGATCGAGGGTGTTGGGGTGGAAGCATAACAGTGGAAGTGCAGCTGGATCGAGGGTGTTGGAGGAAGCATGAAGCATGTACTAACAGTGGAAGTGCAGCTGGATCGAGGGTGTTGGGGGGAAGCATGTACTAACAGTGGAAGTGCAGCTGGATCGAGGGTGTTGGGGGGAGCATGTACTAACAGTGGAAGTGCAGCTGGATCGAGGGTGTTGGGGTGGAAGCATGTACTAACAGTGGAAGTGCAGCTGGATCGAGGGTGTTGGAGGAAGCATGTACTAACAGTGGAAGTGCAGCTGGATCGAGGGTGTTGGGTGGAAGCATGTACTAACAGTGGAAGTGCAGCTGGATCGAGGGTGTTGGGGTGGAAGCATGTACTAACAGTGGAAGTGCAGCTGGATCGAGGGTGTTGGAGGGAAGCATGTACTAACAGTGGAAGTGCAGCTGGATCGAGGGTGTTGGAGGAAGCATGTACTAACAGTGGAAGTGCAGCTGGATCGAGGGTGTTGGAGGAAGCATGTACTAACAGTGGAAGTGCAGCTGGATCGAGGGTGTTGGAGGGGAGCATGTACTAACAGTGGAAGTGCAGCTGGATCGAGGGTGTTGGGGTGGAAGCATGTACTAACAGTGGAAGTGCAGCTGGATCGAGGGTGTTGGAGGAAGCATGTACTAACAGTGGAAGTGCAGCTGGATCGAGGGTGTTGGGATCGGAAGCATGTACTAACAGTGGAAGTGCAGCTGGATCGAGGGTGTTGGAGGAAGCATGTACTAACAGTGGAAGTGCAGCTGGATCGAGGGTGTTGGAGGAAGCATGTACTAACAGTGGAAGTGCAGCTGGATCGAGGGTGTTGGGGGGGAGCATGTACTAACAGTGGAAGTGCAGCTGGATCGAGGGTGTTGGGTGGAAGCATGTACTAACAGTGGAAGTGCAGCTGGATCGAGGGTGTTGGAGGAAGCATGTACTAACAGTGGAAGTGCAGCTGGATCGAGGGTGTTGGGGTGGGAGCATGTACTAACAGTGGAAGTGCAGCTGGATCGAGGGTGTTGGTGGAAGCATGTACTAACAGTGGAAGTGCAGCTGGATCGAGGGTGTTGGAGGGAAGCATGTACTAACAGTGGAAGTGCAGCTGGATCGAGGGTGTTGGAGGAAGCATGTACTAACAGTGGAAGTGCAGCTGGATCGAGGGTGTTGGGGGGAAGCATGTACTAACAGTGGAAGTGCAGCTGGATCGAGGGTGTTGGGGTGGGAGCATGTACTAACAGTGGAAGTGCAGCTGGATCGAGGGTGTTGGAGGAAGCATGTACTAACAGTGGAAGTGCAGCTGGATCGAGGGTGTTGGTGGGAGCATGTACTAACAGTGGAAGTGCAGCTGGATCGAGGGTGTTGGGGGGAGCATGTACTAACAGTGGAAGTGCAGCTGGATCGAGGGTGTTGGGGGGAGCATGTACTAACAGTGGAAGTGCAGCTGGATCGAGGGTGTTGGGGTGGAAGCATGTACTAACAGTGGAAGTGCAGCTGGATCGAGGGTGTTGGGGTGGAAGCATGTACTAACAGTGGAAGTGCAGCTGGATCGAGGGTGTTGGAGGAAGCATGTACTAACAGTGGAAGTGCAGCTGGATCGAGGGTGTTGGAGGAAGCATGTACTAACAGTGGAAGTGCAGCTGGATCGAGGGTGTTGGGGGGGGAGCATGTACTAACAGTGGAAGTGCAGCTGGATCGAGGGTGTTGGAGGAAGCATGTACTAACAGTGGAAGTGCAGCTGGATCGAGGGTGTTGGAGGAAGCATGTACTAACAGTGGAAGTGCAGCTGGATCGAGGGTGTTGGAGGAAGCATGTACTAACAGTGGAAGTGCAGCTGGATCGAGGGTGTTGGAGGAAGCATGTACTAACAGTGGAAGTGCAGCTGGATCGAGGGTGTTGGGGTGGAAGCATGTACTAACAGTGGAAGTGCAGCTGGATCGAGGGTGTTGGGGGAAGCATGTACTAACAGTGGAAGTGCAGCTGGATCGAGGGTGTTGGGGTGGAAGCATGTACTAACAGTGGAAGTGCAGCTGGATCGAGGGTGTTGGGGTGGAAGCATGTACTAACAGTGGAAGTGCAGCTGGATCGAGGGTGTTGGAGGAAGCATGTACTAACAGTGGAAGTGCAGCTGGATCGAGGGTGTTGGAGGAAGCATGTACTAACAGTGGAAGTGCAGCTGGATCGAGGGTGTTGGGGAGGAAGCATGTACTAACAGTGGAAGTGCAGCTGGATCGAGGGTGTTGGAGGAAGCATGTACTAACAGTGGAAGCAGCTGTAGGGTGTTGGAGGAAGCATGTAACAACAGTGGAAGTGCAGCTGGATCGAGGGTGTTGGAGGAAGCATGTACTAACAGTGGAAGTGCAGCTGGATCGAGGGTGTTGGGGGGAGCATGTACTAACAGTGGAAGTGCAGCTGGATCGACTAACAGTGGAAGTGCAGCTGGATCGAGGGTGTTGGGGTGGAAGCATGTACTAACAGTGGAAGTGCAGCTGGATCGAGGGTGTTGGGGTGGAAGCATGTACTAACAGTGGAAGTGCAGCTGGATCGAGGGTGTTGGGGTGGGTGGAAGTGCAGCATGTACTAACAGTGGAAGTGCAGCTGGATCGAGGGTGTTGGAGGAAGCATGTACTAACAGTGGAAGTGCAGCTGGATCGAGGGTGTTGGAGGAAGCATGTACTAACAGTGGAAGTGCAGCTGGATCGAGGGTGTTGGAGGGAAGCATGTACTAACAGTGGAAGTGCAGCTGGATCGAGGGTGTTGGAGGAAGCATGTACTAACAGTGGAAGTGCAGCTGGATCGAGGGTGTTGGGGTGGAAGCATGTACTAACAGTGGAAGTGCAGCTGGATCGAGGGTGTTGGAGGAAGCATGTACTAACAGTGGAAGTGCAGCTGGATCGAGGGTGTTGGAGGAAGCATGTACTAACAGTGGAAGTGCAGCTGGATCGAGGGTGTTGGAGGAAGCATGTACTAACAGTGGAAGTGCAGCTGGATCGAGGGTGTTGGAGGAAGCATGTACTAACAGTGGAAGTGCAGCTGGATCGAGGGTGTTGGGGGGAAGCATGTACTAACAGTGGAAGTGCAGCTGGATCGAGGGTGTTGGAGGAAGCATGTACTAACAGTGGAAGTGCAGCTGGATCGAGGGTGTTGGGGTGGAAGCATGTACTAACAGTGGAAGTGCAGCTGGATCGAGGGTGTTGGAGGAAGCATGTACTAACAGTGGAAGTGCAGCTGGATCGAGGGTGTTGGGGGGGAAGCATGTACTAACAGTGGAAGTGCAGCTGGATCGAGGGTGTTGGAGGAAGCATGTACTAACAGTGGAAGTGCAGCTGGATCGAGGGTGTTGGAGGAAGCATGTACTAACAGTGGAAGTGCAGCTGGATCGAGGGTGTTGTACTAACAGTGGAAGTGCAGCTGGATCGAGGGTGTTGGTGGTGGGGGCATGTACTGGTTCGAGGGTGTTGGGGTGGAAGCATGTTCTAACAGGGTGGAAGTGCAGCTGGATCGAGGGTGTTGGAGGAAGCATGTACTAACAGTGGAAGTGCAGCTGGATCGAGGGTGTTGGAGGGAAGCATGTACTAACAGTGGAAGTGCAGCTGGATCGAGGGTGTTGGAGGGAAGCATGTACTAACAGTGGAAGTGCAGCTGGATCGAGGGTGTTGGTGGAAGCATGTACTAACAGTGGAAGTGCAGCTGGATCGAGGGTGTTGGGGGGAAGCATGTACTAACAGTGGAAGTGCAGCTGGATCGAGGGTGTTGGGGTGGAAGCATGTACTAACAGTGGAAGTGCAGCTGGATCGAGGGTGTTGGAGGAAGCATGTACTAACAGTGGAAGTGCAGCTGGATCGAGGGTGTTGGAGGAAGCATGTACTAACAGTGGAAGTGCAGCTGGATCGAGGGTGTTGGGGGGAAGCATGTACTAACAGTGGAAGTGCAGCTGGATCGAGGGTGTTGGGGGGAAGCATGTACTAACAGTGGAAGTGCAGCTGGATCGAGGGTGTTGGAGGAAGCATGTACTAACAGTGGAAGTGCAGCTGGATCGAGGGTGTTGGGGGAAGCATGTACTAACAGTGGAAGTGCAGCTGGATCGAGGGTGTTGGGGGGAAGCATGTACTAACAGTGGAAGTGCAGCTGGATCGAGGGTGTTGGAGGAAGCTAACAGTGGAAGTAGCTGGATCGAGGGTGTTGGGGTGGAACATGTACTAACAGTGGAAGTGCAGCTGGATCGAGGGTGTTGGAGGAAGCATGTACTAACAGTGGAAGTGCAGCTGGATCGAGGGTGTTGGGGTGGAAGCATGTACTAACAGTGGAAGTGCAGCTGGATCGAGGGTGTTGGGGTGGAAGCATGTACTAACAGTGGAAGTGCAGCTGGATCGAGGGTGTTGGGGGAAGCATGTACTAACAGTGGAAGTGCAGCTGGATCGAGGGTGTTGGAGGAAGCATGTACTAACAGTGGAAGTGCAGCTGGATCGAGGGTGTTGGGGTGGAAGCATGTACTAACAGTGGAAGTGCAGCTGGATCGAGGGTGTTGGAGGAAGCATGTACAAACAGTGGAAGTGCAGCTGGATCGAGGGTGTTGGTGGGAGCGTGTACTAACAGTGGAAGTGCAGTTGGATCGAGGGTGTTGGAGGAATCATGTACTAACAGTGGAAGTGCAGCTGGATCGAGGGTGTTGGGGTGGGAGCATGTACTAACAGTGGAAGTGCAGCTGGATCGAGGGTGTTGGGGAGGAAGCATGTACTAACAGAGGAAGAGCAGCTGGATCGAGGGTGTTGGGGTGGGGGCATGTACTAACAGTGGAAGTGCAGCTGGTTCGAGGGTGTTGGGGAGGAAGCATGTAATAACGAGGGTGTTGGGGTGGGAGCATGTACTAACAGTGGAAGTGCAGCTGGATCGAGGGTGTTCGATGGAAGCATGTACTAACAGTGGAAGTGAATCGAGGGCTTTGCTTTGTTCTTTGTTCTGATTCAGTAGCAACATATGCTGTGTCTCGTCCATAATGGTCAGTCAATTACAAATTTATGAGAAATGCTTTCTTTACACCCAGGTGAGGGACACAACTCGTATTATAATTCAGACTAAATTTAGTGAACAGTAGCCTACTTGTATCTGCATGAACATAACTGAACAGCGTCTCTGTTACATTCAGACGTGCTTAGCTATAAGGGTGTTTAAGTCTGTTTATGAATACTGGCTGAAGTTTCACTGAAATCTCTTTTAACCAGAAGCACTTAACAATTTGCACACGTGTAACTCTTAGCTATGCCTAAAGTTAATGGCTGGTAAATTCTTTATGAATTCAGCTGTAAACTTCCTCTGAAACAGCAGTCTGCCCACACATCATTACTAAATAAAAATAAATACAAATTAGATGTGGTCACAGTCAACCAGAATTTGATTACATTGTTCTTTAAATAGTGTGATTGGAAAACTGGATTTTGGCATATATTTTCTTACTCGGGAGAAATTAAATATATACGAATCAGATTTCTTTTACCAGGGAAAACTAGAATCTCTTCTAATGATCAGTGTGAGCATACCTTAGGGTTGCTGAATTTAGGTCTATTCCAACTCAATGACCTGGCATCTCGTGTAGAGTTTATACCCTTGTAGTCACGGCCGAAACTGCCAAAACTCTGAGAAACACTGAGGATTCCTGATGCACCTGTAACTGTGGAGACAGAGAGGGAGTGAAACACTGAGGATTCCTGATGCACCTGTAACTGTGGAGACAGAGAGGGAGTGAAACACTGAGGATTCCTGATGCACCTGTAACTGTGGAGACAGAGAGGGAGTGAAACACTGAGGATTCCTGATGCACCTGTAACTGTGGAGAGAGAGGGAGTGAAACACTGAAATGCACCTGTAACTGTGGACAGAGATGAAACACTGAGGATTCCTGATGCACCTGTAACTGTGGAGACAGAGAGGCAGTGAAACACTGAGGATTCCTGATGCACCTGTAACTGTGGAGACAGAGAGAGAGTGAAACACTGAGGATTCCTGATGCACCTGTAACTGTGGAGACAGAGAGGCAGTGAAACACTGAGGATTCCTGATGCACCTGTAACTGTGGAGACAGAGAGACAGTGAAACAATGACGATTCCTGATGCACCTGTAACTGCGGAGACAGAGAGAGAGTGAAACACTGAGGATTCCTGATGCACCTGTAACTGTGGAGACAGAGAGAGAGTGAAACACTGAGGATTCCTGATGCACCTGTAACTGTGTAGACAGAGAGAGAGTGAAACACTGAGGATTCCTGATGCACCTGTAACTGTGGAGACAGAGAGGGAGTGAAACACTGAGGATTCCTGATGCACCTGTAACTGTGGAGACAGAGAGGCAGTGAAACACTGAGGATTCCTGATGCACCTGTAACTGTGGAGACAGAGAGGGAGTGAAACACTGAGGATTCCTGATGCACCTGTAACTGTGGAGACAGAGAGGCAGTGAAACACTGAGGATTCCTGATGCACCTGTAACTGTGGAGACAGAGAGGGAGTGAAACACTGAGGATTCCTGATGCACCTGTAACTGTGGAGACAGAGAGGGAGTGAAACACTGAGGATTCCTGATGCACCTGTAACTGTGGAGACAGAGAGGGAGTGAAACACTGAGGATTCCTGATGCACCTGTAACTGTGGAGACAGAGAGAGAGTGAAACACTGAGGATTCCTGATGCACCTGTAACTGTGGAGACAGAGAGAGAGTGAAACACTGAGGATTCCTGATGCACCTGTAACTGTGGAGACAGAGAGGGAGTGAAACACTGAGGATTCCTGATGCACCTGTAACTGTGGAGACAGAGAGGCAGTGAAACACTGAGGATTCCTGATGCACCTGTAACTGTGGAGACAGAGAGAGAGTGAAACACTGAGGATTCCTGATGCACCTGTAACTGTGGAGACAGAGAGGGAGTGAAACACTGAGGATTCCTGATGCACCTGTAACTGCGGAGACAGAGAGAGAGTGAAACACTGAGGATTCCTGATGCACCTGTAACTGTGGAGACAGAGAGGGAGTGAAACACTGAGGATTCCTGATGCACCTGTAACTGTGGAGACAGAGAGGGAGTGAAACACTGAGGATTCCTGATGCACCTGTAACTGTGGAGACAGAGAGGGAGTGAAACACTGAGGATTCCTGATGCACCTGTAACTGTGGAGACAGAGAGGGAGTGAAACACTGAGGATTCCTGATGCACCTGTAACTGTGGAGACAGAGAGGGAGTGAAACACTGAGATTCCTGATGCACCTGTAATGCACCTGTAATGCACCTGTAACTGGGAGACAGAGAGGGAGTGAGGGACTGTCAGAGAGAGAAGTGAGAAAGGGAGGGAGGGACTGTCAGAGAGAGAGAAGAGACAAAGGGAGGGAGATAACCCCTGAAGACCTCCTCTCAGTGCACACAGACTGTCTTTAGATAAACCCTGAAAAAACTGTGAT
>NW_024474736.1:0-4000 GCF_017654505.1 Polyodon spathula
TGCCAACAGTGATGAGTCTATTACAACACTGAGGTCTTTCTCTCGTGAGCCTGTTCTAGTTCTATATCCCTGTAACTGAAAGACAATGATTCTTGGTGGTAAATCTCCCTCCTAACCTGTGAGGGTGCTGTGTAACGGGAACAGAGTACCCTGGACTGGATGGCCTGACAATTCATTCCCAGGGTTAAAAGGAAGTCTGTCATCTAGAAAAGGGTCAGAGCTTTCGGTGCACTAACTCATTGACCCGGAAGGGAAATGATGTGGCAGCCGCAGATTGGAGGAGCGGCTGCAATCGTTTACCAAGGGGTCATGCGTGACGGTACAAATAGGGGATGGAGCGACGTGATCTGTTCCTTCGTTTATGGTTATGGAACGATCCGGAAGGACCCATGTTGTGTTTATCGTACTGTGAGTGTTTTGTTTGTTTGTCGTTATTATTACTGCTGTTTGTTATTATTAGTAGACAGCTAACACGTTCCGGAGCTGTCGCCAGAGGCCAGCACTAACCCAGAACAGCACTGCACCTGTATCAAGATAAACTGCATTTACACCACGAGCACTGGAGCACTCACCCAGGACTGGGGACCGCGTTTGGATATTGTGTGTGTGTGTGTACTTTGACTGTGTTTATTATTTAGGACTGCAAACCCTTTATTTACAACAGTGCAATACATATTGCTATGTATTGCCTGGGATTTATTGTTTGGTCACCAGACCTGGATTACAACATTAAATCACTTTCTTATTAGATTATCACCGTCTGTCTTTTCATTGTGCACCGCATCACTCCTACACCTGTACCCTGCAAACCACTTTGCCACAATCCCACATTTAAACTGCTGTGTTCCACAATTATGTTTATCTGTACACTAGAAGAGCATGCTGCATTACCAATATGGAAGACACATGCATTCACAAGATAAGGGTTTGTTTTGTATATTGAAGTCTAGAACATAAACATCTGACCCTTTTGTTTAAACATTTGTCTACCAGACTAAGGTAGTTTTGCTGAAATTGGATTATTCATTTTTAGGGAGACATGAAGACAGACAGATACACATATCATTCTCTTCTTACCAGTTTCCTGGTCTGCATTTTTCTTTTCCATCTTCTCTACTGATCACCCCGCAGCAGCTGATCAGACACACAACAAGAAAACAAGATCAGGAACAACGTCCCCTCAGCTGTATAGAACCATATGGAAGATAAAGAGAAGTGACATTTAAAATGTACATAAACTGATATATAACTAAATCTCTGCCAATTTAAATATATAAACCCCCCCCCCCCACACACACACACACACACACACAAAAACTGGAAGTGAGTCCCAGAAGCTCCACTCTTTCCTCTCAAACACCTTTGTCTCTGTGTGATTGGGATGCAGTGATTATACTGTGATGGTGTAACAGGGAGAGATCTGTGCTGACTCTGCTGGCGTGTTCACGGGCTGCAGGAAGAGGGCGGCAGTCGCCCAACAACCGCCTGTGAGTCATGGCAGTGACACGGGGAGGTGGGAAAGTGGGTGTGTGGACTTTCCCCCTCTCTGAATGGCTGAGAGGCGGGTCTTGGGTGATTGTTGGTCCTATAAAATAACGCTCTGTTGTTTCCTCAGGTCTGCCCACTTAGACGCGCTAAGAGTGCGGAAGCTTTGATTCAGGACCGGGAATCAGCCGGGAGAAAAAATAAAGATTCACAGCGAGACAGAGAGAGAGAGCGGGGAATCCTTGGGCAGACCCCGGCGTATTGTGAAAGAGCAGGCTAGATAGCCGATAGAATAGGACGGTGATCCGGGTCGTGCGGGTAGCGGCGACCGGGATAACGCTGCCGAGTGCAGCACCTTTTATTTGTAGTTTTATTACTGTTTTATTTTCCCTTGTTCTTTTCGCCTTCTGTTTTCATTATTATTTCTTTGAGCACCTGCGAGTGCACTTGCTGTTCACGTACCAGCTGTGGTATTTCCGTGGTGCTGTCTATCATCGTTGATAGGCAGCCCACGGTCAACAGTGCCCTCTGCCGGAAAAAAGCAAGAACTGTTTGAAAATAAAACTGGGCACCTGTGTGGTGTTTTCAAGTACACCTGTCTGTCTCCTAGTCAGTGAATTACCCACACCCCTTCCACAGATGGGTATTTCATTGTGTCAAAAACTCCTGCCTTTCACTTAGTGTGAACCTGCAGGTATTAAGACTGAACATGTCCAGCTATTTAAAATAAATAAATGCAAAGATACCAGTCTCAGTGCATTTGTTATTTCAGATAGTCTTGTATTGTTAGAATGAAGCTGTCTGGAGATACCAGCCTCAGTGTTATTTCAGATAGTCTTGTATTGTTAGAATGAAGCTGTCTGGAGATACCAGCCTCAGTGTTATTTCAGATAGTCTTGTATTGTTAGAATGAAGCTGTCTGGAGATACCAGCCTCAGTGTTATTTCAGATAGTCTTGTATTGTTAGAATGAAGCTGTCTGGAGATACCAGCCTCAGTGTTATTTCAGATAGTCTTGTATTGTTAGAATGAAGCTGTCTGGTGATACCAGCCTCAGTGTTATTTCAGATAGTCTTGTATTGTTAGAATGAAGCTGTCTGGTGATACCAGTCTCAGTGCAGTTGTTATTTCAGATAGTCTTGTACTTTTACACCCTGACGAAGGCACTTTTGTGTCAAAACGTTGGAGATATGTTTTTATGAATTAGATATACATTTCTGGAGCGCAACTGACTGTGTGGTTCAATCGTTTTCTATACTGACTCACTGCTTCATCCTTGTAAACTTGCATCTCGTTTACTTCGGTTTGTGGACCCATTTCTCCCTTTTGTTGAAGCTGTAACATGTTGCAAATTAATCTGACGCCAGCAATTAATTTAGCAAAGCATCCAGCCCCGTCCAGCCCTCCCGCTCCTTTAACTTTACACCAACAGGGTTTTGAGGAAAAGATTGAAAAGATCTAACTCACTTTTTAAAGTAATACCTTCCCATCATGTTAATAATACTGAACCTTATTGGCTTTGTAATGAATAAATAAACCTAGAGATAGCAATCTCAGTGCAGATATTCTTGTCATGTTAGAATGAAGCTGTAACATGTTGCTGGCGTCCTGCCCAGCTCAGGCAGTGGGTTGGGCAGACATGCCTGAATGCTTCAGCACTGCAGCTCAAACCGGTTCATGTTCTTTAAACACACAGAAACAAACACACACCTAACCAGAAGTGACACAAACAAACTTATAGGTCATGTTACAGGAACATAAAATAAACTAGAATGCAGCCCTTGTCAATAGGTTTCGATGCTGTGATTTCAACATGATCCTTCATTTCCAGACACATTGGTGTAACCTCTCACCATACAGAACCTCAGAATCCTTTAACGATACACACTTCAGATCTGCTTCCACTTTACAGCTGCTACTCATTTCTACACACCTCCATGTCACTTCATGTTCACACATCAGTCAGGTGGAGATGCTTTACCTACGCATTCATATTGCTGAGCGTTGTTTTTATTCACACAATCAGCATATTCTAATGTCTTCATCATTTTATTCTGTTCAGGTCATGTTAATCCCATCTGAAAATGTGCCTTTGCCTTCAATTGTGCTTCAAAACAGTCTAGTTTTTTGTTTTTTTGTTTTATGTTTTTTTTATCTGTTTGGGGGACAGGTTTCAACAGCAATCAAGCTTAAGTGTTTTCTACCATGTCCTTAATATAATACAACATTGTTTCCTGCCTTTAAAAAGGTATACGCTCCACACAGCTCCTGAGTCCTTGCAGAGTCTTTTAAAATGTGTATAATTTAAACAACCTGTGACTAGTGTGCAAACTGAAAGCACAATCCACACAAGTGAACTCATCACAAATACACCCGAAAGACCTGAACGCTTCGTTTTTACTGTTTGGCCCCAAAGCTACCAGGGCAAGGTGGCACTGACAGCAGGCTCAGTCACAAACCTCTCAATCCTCTCACTAATGAGAAGAGGTAACAGATAGAGACATTTCAAATGGCTT